>NC_048302.1:92986109-93162627 GCF_013100865.1 Trachemys scripta elegans
CTAAACAGAAATGTGTCCCTTTGCAAAATCAAACACTGACAAATAAGAGAGCATGACACTGTATGATTTCTAGAGCTGATATAGGGCAATTTGTTCAGCAGAGTGATGTAAGCTTCGTTATGATTGCATCATCCATGACTTCTAGGAATAACATGATGCAATTCATATCATGTATGACGCAATACCAGCTTCAGATTGCATCATTCATTGTTTTGCCTAAAAAGCAAGTACTGTCCAAACCCAGTCATAGATTTATTCATAGATCCAGTCAAAGATGTATTTTAGTCATTTCTGGTTTAAATTGAGATCCCTTCCCTTTATAACTCACTTATCCTCCGCCATTCCCAAGTCAAGGGTCGTATATACTGACCCAATAGCATATCTTGAAAACTAGAGCCAATCAACAATTTTAAGCATCATTTTCGTTCTCAGTGACCCAGAATTAGTAAAGTGTGACTACATTTATTTCAGAAGCATTTTGGCTGTAGAGCAGTGTAATTTGTAACTTGTTCTTTCCCTATTTTAGCCTCAGATCTTAAACCATTTACAATGATGTTCATTATGCTAGTTGTCTGATCACTGATAACCTTGTAGGTGAACACTGAAACAATAAGTAATTTAACACTTCAACCATTGCTACATTTCTGTTATTTTCTTTCCCTCCTAATTGAGTAATGGGCCTAGCTTGTCTTCGGTCTTCCTCTTCCTTCTAATGTATTTGTAAAATGTTTTCTTGTTATCGCCTGTGTCTCTAGCTAGCTTAACCTCAATTTGTGTCTTGGCCTTTTTAATTTTGTCCCTACATGCATGTTTTTTTAATATTAATCCTTTGTAATTTTGCCTAGTTTCCACATTATTCATGACCCTTTTTGAATTTCACATCATTGAAGTTCTCCTGGTTAACGCAGGGTGGTCTGTTACCATACTACCTTTCTTTCCTAAACATTGGGATAGTTTGCTCTTGTGCCCTTAATAATGTCTCCTTTAAAAACTACCAACTCTCCTGAACCCTTTTTCCTTTAGACTTGCTTCCCATGGGATCTTAACGTACAGTTCTCTGAGTTTGCTAAAGTCTGCTTTCTTGAAGTCCATTGTCTTTATTCAGCTGTTTTCTCTTCTATCATTCCTTGGAATCATCAACTCTGTCATCCCATGCACACTTTCACCCAAGCTGCCTTCGACCTTCAAATTCTCAACCAGTTCATCCTTATTTGTCAGAATAAAATCTAGAAAGCCTCTTCCCTAGTTGCTTTCTCCACCTTCTGTAATAAAAAGAAAAATAATAAAAATAATTTACAAAAAAATAAAAACAAAAATAATTGATATACATTATAACCAATATTTGAATGGAATGTAATAAAGATAACCCTTTTTATTGTGTTAGCTTACTAATGTTAATGCTATGTTCTTTTAGGGTCTACTTTTACTTTAGATAGTATTTCTCAGATCAGGACACTTTGGTTAAGAATAACAATAAGTTTATTAATTAACTTAGAGCTACATAGGTATATAATCTACAATTTTGTAGGTCAAGTTTAAATACACCAACCATTCTAAGCATGTACTGAACACACAAATACAATCTTGCAAGTATTCACAGAGTTAGGGCTCAGCAGTTATACCACAGAACAATCACTCACTCAGATTTCTTACTATATGTGGGGATAACAATAGCTACCTCCTTTGTAAAGCACTTGGAGGTCTAATGATGAAAACTGCTGTATAAGAACTAGGTATTGTATGATTTACTTATAATCATCAGTCATCAATTCTTTCATACAGTTACCATACTTCAGGTAATAAGGATGTACTTATGTCTCAAGGCAATCTTAGGAAAGTGGTCCTCAAAGAGGCGAAGGATGATTCCCCCTTATCAACATCAGCCATCAGTGGTTCAACTCCCCTTTCTGCCTGATAGAACAGGTGTTTTCTATCTCTTGGAGGAGGACCCTAACTACTGAACTATGCAATATTCTGAGGTACATAGGGCTTTCTCAGTTTCCGCTATTGAAATTATTCCACTGTACATAAATAATTAAAGTGAGCATGCACTGAGCCAGAAAGTGAAAGACAATGACTCTATAGTACTGTAGTTTGAGGACTCCCCTTAAGATGTGAGAAACCATATTCAAATCCCTTCTCTACATCAGATAGATGGGGGAATTGAACTGGGTCCTCCCACATCCTGGATGAGTACTCTCACCAGTGGGCTAAAAGTTAGAATGGAGGCCTCCTGCAACCATTTTGTGTGGCTGTTGTGAGCATGCCTTCTGGATCAGGCCCTCAGCTGAGATAGGTGGGGCAATGCCTATCTCCACCTGGTTTAAGGATTGCACTGGGGCTTAGGCATGAGATAGGTGCCCAAGCACCTATACTGAGACATTGTGCATATGCCAAGCAGCAGAAATTTGGGTGCCTAGGGACTTTTACTTCAGAGTTAGGCTGCAACTTAGCAGGGGGGTTGAGGATCTCAGTAATGCCTAAATTTTGGAATCAGGTGCATAATGTGAAAGTTAGCATAAATTCTATTGTGGATCTGAGCCTTAGTGAATGATGGGAAATGCCTAGAATACTGATCTCTCTCTTCTTCCTTTGCCTTACTATAAATATGAGGGGTTTGCAAATTATGAGCTAGGATCCCATAAAACAGTTTCCTGGCTACTCCCTATATCCCTTAGTCTTTAGTTTGCTGGTTTTAATTATGAGAGTAAAATTATTTTCACAGGCCAAACCCATAGATTATCATGAGTGTGCTTAGACTCTGAAGGTTCAGGATAATGTCAGGCTAGAAGACAGTATGCAGATTGATTTGTGAGGTGGCTAAATTTGTTTGCAATCTTACTTGACACCTGGATTATTTGGGGAAGATGGGCACACTTGTCTGATGGGAAGCAGATATGTTTTTGGTGAAGTTAGGGAGCAACTTGTTAACTATCTGGGAACCTGGATGGGGGTGGTGTGGAGGCAGCCAAGATAATTTCAGGCACCTCCTAGTGGCCAGTGTCTAGTGCAGGTATTTGTTCCATTGGAGGTGCAGTTACCTCATACCAAGAATTGGCATGAACTTTGGGGAAGGCATCACCTAAAGGTGGGTAATGGGGTTGGGGTTCCCAATGTCTGGCACAAGGAGAAGACAACCCCCTTTCTCCAGTGCCTTAGTCCTCAGACAAGGGGAAGATGATGGGTCCCAGCAGCAGTCTGGGGACCAAGTGTGGAATGGTGAAGGGCTGATGGCGACCTACATGGAAAGTGTTAAGGAAAGAATCATGGGCATCACTGTACAAAGTATTGTAGAATACTTCCCAGATGAGTTAAGTTAATAAAGTTATGGTCTAATTAAATCACATCCCTTCCATCTTGTCTTTCTTCCTATCTAGTACAATAAAGTGTTTGCCTTTAGAAACAAGAAAGACCAGATGCTAAAAAGAATCCCCCTAAAAACTATTTTAAAATACTTAACAATAAAATATGAAATAAAGATGATCTTTGCAGATTCCCCCCACTGCCAGCATGATGGACCATTATCATAGCAAAAGTTGGTAATCAACCAGCAAGATTCAAAATGATAAATTCTCAAGGGAGCCTTTTGGACTGAGTAAAATAGCTTCAAGGTAATAATAAATTATTCCCCAAATACGGAAACCATAGTATTTTATTCTAGTTTAATTAATTGTTTGTTGATCCACAAGATCTTGAGAAAAGCCTACTCACTGAGGAAATATTCTTCATTTAAAAACAAATTCTCCCCAACATCACAAAGGCAGCAAAATCTTAATTAAAGCAAATGAAGATTTTTTTTTAAAAAGTGAGAATAGAACTTAGCAACTAGTAACACTTTCGAGTTCTTAGCGTTGTGGTGATGGCTGCACATAAATCACACTTCTAATATTCTAGAAGCGAGGTGGGTGAGGTAATAATTTTTATTGGACCAACTTCCGTTGGTGAGAGAGACAAGCTTTGAGCCACCCAGCTTGGTCCAACAGAAGTTGGTCCAATAAAAGATATTACCTCACACATCTTATCTCTCTAATGATTAATTTGGCCACTGATGGCTCTTGCACTGTAGTTGGCACTGTTATGACATCTACGTTTCTCTTTCTATATTTCTATTTATTTGATGCAGTAATTTCTGTGTTGTCTTGTGGCCCATGACCTATTATTATAGAAGTTATGAGGCAGGCTTAATTAATATATAATGAGCAAACTGCTTTTATAAGTGATGCTAGTATAGCTGAAATGCAAGTAGGAAATTATATAAAAAAAGAATGATTATTATTGTAGGCTTGGCAATAGAATGAAGACTATGCATGGCCTAGTAATCATACAAAGCCTAACTAAGCACCAGTACTTGAAAAAGGTCATGAGATTTAGCAATATACAACTTTTGACAAATAGCGAAACTGCAAAGTTTCAAAACCAAGTTTAATATAGTAGCTTCTGGGGGATTTCTTGTATATGTATCCATGGAGCCAACTGCACTGGAAAAGGGATTGACACAAATAACTTAGACCAGCCTCAGGAGTTTGATTATGGTTAGCTGCAATACCAAAGAAGGCTCTCTGGAATACCACACACGGTTAGGGGACTGAAACCTCATCAAATATGATCCCAGATACCTGTGGGTGGATTGCAAAAAGGTGTATAGAAAGGCATTTGCCTTGCTCAGCTCTAGTTGGGAACATCAGGATTGACAGGCTAGTGTAAACTGGACCATAATGTCACACTTTTGATGTACTACACTAAGAATAACGAGGATTCCTTGTGGCACCTTAGAGACTAACAAATTTATTTGAGCATAAGCTTTCATGGGATATAACCCACTTCAACAGATGCATGGAGTGGAAGATACAGTAAGCAGGTATAAATATACAGCACATGAAAAGATGGGAGTTGCCTTACCAAGTGGGGGTCAGTGCTAATGAGGCCAATTCAATCAAAGTCAGTGTGGCCCATTCCCAGCAGTTGACACGAAGGTGTGAGTACCAACAGAGGGGAAATTATTTTTTATAGTGACACAGCCACTCCCAGTCTTTATTCAGGCCTAATTTGATGGTGTCAAATTTGCAAATTATTTCCAGTTCTGCAATTCCTCACTAGCACTACAATAAGTTATGTGCCCCAGCCACCTAACCATTTTCGTTGCCTTCTGCTGGACTTTCTCCAATTTGTCCACATCCTTTCTGTAGTGGAGGGAGCAAAATTGGATGCAATATTCCAGATGTGGACTCACCAGGGCCAAATAGAGGGGAATAATCACTTCCCTCGATCTGCTGGCAATGATCCTACTAATGCAGCTCAATATGCTGCTAGCCTTCTTGGCAACAAGGGCAAACTGCTGACTCATATCCAGTTTCTAGTCCACTGTAATCCCCAGGGCCTTTTCTGCAGAACTGCCACCTAGCCAGTTGGTCCCCAGCCTGTAGTAATGCATGAGATTCTTCCGTCCTAAGTGCAAGACTCTGCACTTGTCTTTGTTGAACCTCCTCAGATTTCTTTTGCCCAATCCTCCAATTTGTCTAGGTCACTCTGGACCCTATCCCTACCTTTCAGCATATCTACCTCTCCCCCCCAGTTTAGTGTCACCCGCGAACTTGCTGAGGGTGCAATCCATCCCATCATCCAGATTATTAATGAAGATGTTGAACAAAACCGGCCCCAGGACTAAGCTCTGGGGCACTCCGCTTGATACCAGCTGCCAACTAGACATCGAGCCATTGATCACTACCTATTGAGTCCGATGATCTAGCTAGGTTTCTATCCACCGTATAGTCCATTCATCTAATCCATACTTTTTTAACTTACTGGCAAGAATATTGTGGGAGATCATGTCAAAAGCTTTGCTAAAGTCAAGATATAGCATGTCCACTGCTTTCGCCATATCCACAGAGCGTGTTATCTCATCATAGAAGGCAATTAGGTTGGTCAGGCATAACTTACCCTTGGTGAATCCATGTTGATTGTTCCTGATCACCTTCCTCTCCTCCAAGTGCTTCAAATGGATTCCTTGATGACCCATGACTCCATGATTTTTCCAGGGACTGAGGTGAGGCTGACCGGTCTGTAGTTCCCCGGATTCTCCTTCTTCCCTTTTTTAAAGATGGGCACTATATTTGCCTTTTTCCAATCATCTGGGACCTCTCCCGATCGCCATGAGTTTTCAAAGATAATGGCCAATGGCTCTGCAATCACATCAGCCAAATTCCTCAGCACCCTCAGATGCATTAGATCTGGACCCATTGACTTGTGAATGTCCAGCTTTGCTAAATAATCCTTAACCAGTTCTTTCACCACTGAGAGCTGCTCACCTCCTCCCCATACTGTGCTGCCCAGTGCAGCAGTCTGGGAGCTGACCTTGTCTGTGAAAACTGAGGCAAAAAAAGCATTGAGTACTTCAGCTTTTTCCACATCATCTGTCACTAGGTTGCCTCCCCCATTCAGTAAGGGTCCCACACTTTTCCTGACCTTCTTCTAATTGCTTACCTGTAGAAACTCTTCTTGTTACCCTTCACATCCCTTACTAGCTGCAACTCCAATTGAGTCAAAGTCTGCTTTTCTGAAGTCCAGGGTCTGTATTCTCCTGCTCTCCTTTCTTCCTTTTGTCAGGATCCTGAACTCGACCATCTCATTGTCACTGCTGCCCGGTTTGCCACCCACTTCTACTTCCCCTACCAATTCTTCCCTGTTTGTGAGCAGCAGGTCAAGAGGAGCACAGCCCTTAGTTTGTTCCTCCAGCACCTGCACCGGGAAGTTGTCCCCAACACTCTCGAAAATCTTCCTGGATTGTCTATGCACTGCTGTATTGCTCTCCCAGCAGATATCAGGGTGATCAAAGTCCCCCATGAGAACCAGGGCCTGTGATCTGGAAACTTCTATTAGTTGCCCACAGAAACCCTCATCTACCTCATCCTCCTTACTGATAACCTCCAGAGGTGAGGTGACTATGGTCTTTCCAGGTTTTCAACCAACACTATCTTCTCTTGGAAGCCATTGACCTGGTGGAGAATCTCATGTCAATATATTGTTAAGATATAGTAAGAAACTGCACAGAACTAGTTTATTCTACTAAAGTGTTATACAGCTCTGTAGTACCAGAGTGCCTTCTAGAAGTTTACTGAAGCAATATGACTAGGGTTTGTCCCTAAGAAGAGGAAGACAAAGCTACAGGTGACAAACTTTGAATGTATTATTAATTATTATTATTATTTTAAGTGAATATGTTATATATTGTGTTTCATGTGTCTATATGGGTATGGTCAAAGTCAAAAGAGTGCACCTTTAACTTGGAAGGTAGGTAGGTTTGTGTGGTTCTTAGATCCTTCAGAGTTCATTCCAGCACAGTCTTGGACCAGCCCTTGAAAAAACTGTGGCCTACACAGATGAGCTTTAGCCTTGTGTTGAACAGTTCCATTGTACGTGAGATGTGGTCCTCATCCCAGAGTTTTAGTTTATCTTTTAGGTGTCCTGGACCTAACCATTGATAATAAGAACTGACACCCTGAATATGACACAGTCTTCTAACCTGTCTAGGGAGCAGGGGACAGTTTGATGTTCTCATGGTTGCCTATTTTGCAGAGGATATGTGCTGCTGCATTCTGCACTAGTAGACATTTTTGCTGGGCTGAGAGCTTCTAGCTATTGGCAACATAGTTTGTTTTTGACAGGCTCATTTAGGAAGTTGATCCATGTGAGGATGGCACCAGCTAAAGATATGGAGATATATGCCTGCAAATCTACAGCAGAGGCCTTGTAGTTCTTTCAGTGAGACCGCTCTAAGTGCTTGTCTACCATCGTCAGATGGAATGACAATATTCTTAGTGAGGGATTCTATTGTATCAATGGTTGGAAGTATCACAGGTCCTGCTTGCCCTTGGGAACATTGTCATATTTCAATATTTGCTTGTGAAAGAATCTGTGCTTTCCCCACTTGGAATAGATAATCCTTAAGAAGAGAAGGGCCATCTCCAGCAGGAGATGCAAAAAGTGCACTCTTTGTGTTCTGAAGAGCTTACAAATACATGAGACAAACCTAAGAAAGGACAATGATAGGAACAATGAAAAGAGCTATAGTGAAAACATGGAATAACATAATTCACATTTCAAGTAAATATTATATTTAAAAATGAGACTGAATTAGGGCAAGTTGGAAGGATCAGGAGTTAGTGGGAACCTAAGGTGACCAGACAGCAAGTGTGAAAAATTGGGATGGGGGTGGGGGGTAATAGGACCCTATATAAGAAAAAGACCCAAAAATCGGGACTGTCCCTATAAAATCGGGACATCTGGTCACCCTATGGGAACCACAGTGAAAGAAGTGGTTGTTGAGAAGAGGTTTAGAGGAACATGATGATGTTTTGTGCACAGGAAGGGGAAGGAATTGCAGATGTAAAAAGTAGAGTGTGAAAATCCACAAAGAAAGAGTGGAAGAAGGAGGAGACAAAGGGAGCAAGAAACAAGCTGCCATTATGGAGATATACTGCTCATAGCAGCTGCACAGCATGCACTGAACAGTATGGACATGTTGCTAATCTCCCTCCTGGAATCAGGAACATGAAATTACTGTCTTGAGTATACATAATTGCCATTTATGAACAGGGTGAAATAAATTGCTTTGCTATGTTGACATCTGCACCCTGGGAAGACAGCCACACTCCACTGAGCTGACACTAGATACTGTTTAAGCTGTGTCAGTTCTGCCTGAATCAACTTATCTACAGTGTTTTCAAAGTGCACAGCTAACAGAACTTAAATTACATTTGGTGACTTATTTGAAGAAAGCAATCCCTGTATTTGGTAGCCTTAATGCACTGGCGATGCATGACTCTCACTCTCTACCTGCAGAGTTCTGACTTGCAAAACTAGCCCACTCAGGTTGGAATAGATATTTTTTTCTGCTTTTCTCTATCTAGATAGATAGATAGATAGCTCTTAATAGACCTAACAGAATGATCCTATTAGTAAAATTCTGCCCTCTGACAGAGAACACTGGGCAGAGCAATTGAATTTGTCCATAAAGTAAAACTCAGAAGGAATGTGGTCCCTATAAAACAGAAGTTCAGTGCTGTGGGGAAAAAATGATTATACACAATTCAGCACAACAGAATGTATAAGACATCATTTGACAAAAGCCAAAGAAAGGGAAATGATGGACTAATACAAAACACAATTAGCATCCGGAACTGAAGTATATAGTTCTTTTTAAAGCCAAGCCACATTCAGGTCTCAGAATCAGATTTAGAAAAAAAAATGGCTTTTGAATTTGGATAAGCAATTTTGAACATTCCAAGTTAGGTGTATAACTTTGTATTAGTGTGTCCACTAAAGACATATAGGTTAAATATACTTGAAGTTTAGATATAGCTGAAGTTTAAGCATGGAAAAGTCAGATAAGAGAAGTTAGTCTTAGGTAACAAGACACTATAAATGTATATAACTCTTTAGTCGCTTTTCTGTATGTGTGTTGTTTTCTGTATTATGATATTTTATTGTTAGGGCCATAGGACTGGAAGGGACCTCCTTGGTCATCAAGTCCAGTCCCTTGCTATCACCGGCAATCCCCTCATATAATCTTGTTCTTAACCTTATCAAACTCCATCTTAAAGCTAGTTAGGTTGTTTGCCTCCACTACTCTTATGGGAAGGATATTCCAGAATCTCACTCCGTGGATTGTTAGAAACCATTTCCTAATTTCCATCCTAAATCTACTTGTGCTCAGTTTATACCCATTTGTTATTGTGCCAACATTGTATTTTATCTTAAATAGTTCTTCTCCGGCCCTGGTGCTTACCCACCCCCATGTATTTATAGAGCAATCATGTCCCCTCTCAGCCTTCATTTTGCTAGGCAAAACATGCCAAGTTCTTTTAGACTTTTCTCATAAAACAGCTAGCTAGATAGCTAGATGATCACCTGATCATTCCAGTAGCCCTTCTCTGCCCCTGTTCCAGTTTGAATTCATCTTTCTTGAACATGGGTGACCAGAATTGCACACAGAATTCCAGAGAGTTTTACCAGTGCCTCATACGATGGCATTAGTACTTCTATATCTTTCCTGGCAATACCTCACTTGATACATCCTAGGACTACATTTGAAGTTTTCGCAGCCATCTCACACAGTTGACTCATAGTCATCCTGTGATGAGCTCATACAGAAAATTCGTCCTCATTCTTTCTCTTTTCCAACACATGAGCCTTCAACTTATAGCCAAAATTCTTGCTTTTAGTATCTAAGTCAGTAGTTCTTAACCCGCAGCCTGCAGGTCACTCGAGGCCCAATTAACACACAGCTGCAGCCCAGATTGCTAAACCGATTGCCTCCCTCCCTGGTGGGGCTGAGGACAGCTGAGGGGGACACAGCACTGCAGAGCCCGGCTGGAGCGCTCCCTGCTAGCTGGGAAGGTGAAGCAGCCCCCTGTGGCAGGGGAGGAGCTCAGCCTGCAGTCAGACAGCAGTCTGCTGCTTCCTCCCCACGCTGCACATACACAGAGAGTGCCATTGCCAGGGGGAGCACTGCCTCCTCGCTTCTGGGCATCCATGCCAGAGGCGTCGGGAGAAATGGGGGGGACATGGGACCCCCAGAACCTTTCATTTGTGCCCCTCCACTAGCCACAGCTGTGTATCACCTCTGAGAGACATGAGCATGCAGCATGCCCGCCTGCCTGTCCCTTGTTGGCCATGTCCGGACCTGGAGCTCACGGCCAGAGCAGGAGGCTGCCCTGTAAGTCATTTGTAAGCAACAGCTGGTGCAGGGGTTGAAATTTGTCCCATGGCTGGCTTCCCAGCTAGGGCCCCCCCATGACTCAGTGGGTGGGTGACCCATTCCCCTGACTGTCTGGAGCAGGCATGGAGGGACATGTATCCGACAGGACAGCCATGGCAGGGTGGTGGAGGAGCCCGCTTCCCTTCCTGTGCAATCTCTGCTATAGGGCTCTAATGCTCTCCACAGCAGTGACCCTCTCTGACCTGGACAGCGCCCCAGTGTTGAGCTCCAAATGGGGCTCAGGGCATGCTCCTGGTGCCCAGTGCACTGAGCTGGGCTTGGAGCAATTTCTTCTATTCCAGATGTGCCCCCTTCATAGTCTCTACCGCCAGCCAGAGGTCAGGGCCGGCTCACCCACCCACAGAGACAGTAGCTGGGCAGCCTCCACCAGGGTTCTGTCCCCTCCTCAGATGAGATCCAGGGGAGAGGCCCCCAAGGCACAGAGCTGCTGTGTGCCACCCACCATGCACACTGTCCCCTGCACTACAGCAAATCAGCCCGGAGGAGGACACACTGCAGCTTTTTTGTGGGCCCAGCTCAGGCAAGGGTTAAAGAGGGCAGAGTCACAAGGGGTCACAGTTCCTGCAAAAAAGAATTAAAAATGGAGTCATGTCACTGAGGGGTACTCATGTACATGCTTTTTCCACTTTAAGCACTGGGATTCACAATTACCCTTGCAGTGATCTATAGCCCAGAACAATCCTAACTATTGTACAGAAACTGGTTGATTCAGCCCACCTCAGTATTATATATCATGGGCATTGGTATTATATATTGTGTGGATGTGGCCCACATAACACATAGAGAGCTGCATATGGGTGACAAAGGATCACTTGATGATTACCTGTTCTGTTCATTCCCTCTGAAGCATCTGGCATTGGCCACTGTCAGAAGACAGGATACTGCTCTAGATAGATCATTGATCTGATCCAGTATAGCCATTCTTATGTGTCCGACAATGGCAAATAGGTTGAAAACCAATGTTTAAGTGCACAACCTTCCATTTTATACTGTTAAAAATAGGTCTGAGGCTGGGTTAGAATTTTTCTTGAAAATTTAATTGCAATTACAAAAGGGTTTCCTGGCCTATGACACTCAAAATACAGTTGTTTACCAAGTGTAAAAAAAAAGTCTTCTGTGCCCCTGCTCCACAAAATATGAATAGGAGGGAAAAGATAAAGCTCAATTTAATAAACTCATCTAATTGAGATGTAGTGAAACAAGGCCAAAGAGTAATGGCTTACGTTAAAATTTTAAAAGTTAAGATCATTAATAGTAACTTGAGGATAACTTGAAGGTCCAACCGACTTATAATGGGTCACTTAATGTCTACTGGGTGTATAAGATTTCTTTACAGAAAAAAAAGTTTTTAGCCTTTTTCTTCATGGATAGACCTCAGAGTATAAAATGGTCACTTGATGGCTTTGTCCAGAAAAAAAGAGAGTTTTCCACCTCTATCCACTCCCTCCCCTTTCCCTTTGAACCTTTAAGGTGCCCACTTCTGACAGACCTCAGGAGTTCTCCTGAAAGTGGGAGGTTGGCGTGCAGCTTGGGGTCACTGGAGGAGGGGTTATGGAGGGTCACAGAGGTTGCCAACTGAGTGAGATGGGGATCAGTGAAGAAAAGGGACCAAGAGCCAAGGGACAATTAAGAAAGAGAAAGAGGTGGTAGCAGCAGATTGAAGAAGGGGGTTCATGAGAGAAACAGATTAAGGTGCATGCTGCCTCTGCTGCAGACCATAAAAGGCTGATCTGGGCCTGCTTTTATGAGCCTATGGAGAGTCCTCAGGACTCCAGATAAAAAAAACCCACTTTCTTCAAGGCAATGAAGAAAACCACTTAGACCACCACCACTACCACCTAGACCTTTGTTAGGCTTTGCAGATACTAACAAATCTAAATATGGTCATCCTTCTCCCCAGCAAGCTTTAAAAAGTGTTTTGAGGGCTAAAAAAAACTATTTTGGCTTGATGGGGACAAACAAGCCTCCTGTGACATATGAGAAGAGTGACTTTTGTTTGGCCTCTAAAAATATCCTAAAGTTCTCTAAAGAACATTTAACATCTTCAGCAGCTGGGTGGGGAGGGATCCTGGCAAGTCTCTTAATGAGGGGGAACCCACCTGATTCTTAAGGGTAGAGCTGGGGCTGACAGAATAGACTAGAGGCTTCAACAAGCCTCCTATAGCTCATGGGGGGATGGGGTTTAGGAACCCCCTGAGGTGCCTTTTAAGGCTTGCATGAGAGTTGTGGGCCACTAGCCTCCTCAGGCACACAGCTTTTCGGGAAGGAGCCCAATAAGCCCCTTGAGGTTTTCAGGGAGTGAAGAGTGGAAGGACATCCTTCCCCAGTTAATCGTATAAGGCTTTCCTGAGAGTTGATGGACCTATCCAGGCAAAGTCCTGATCCTGTGCAAATCTTAAGATTCACGGCAGAGGGGCTTTCCCATCCTATAGACATCAAGAGCATCTCAAAAACATTTGTCCCCAGATGTACATCAGTAGTAGAGTCAAGTTAGTGGTACCTAACCTGTGAATTTGCAGATTCAAATGTTTGAGTTTCTTAACCTTGAATTTCCTGACTTTTTAATGGTTGTGTTTTGCTACCTGCAATGGTTTTGTATGAATTTTTACTCTGAAGAGATTGACCTTAACTTCACCTTAACTAAAGGCTTTGGAATGATATTTTTTTTTCCTCTGGACATTAACCTTAGCAGAAAATCCCAGAGCAGTGGCAATCTTACCACATGAGATAGGCATTACTTTTCTACCCTCATTTTAGCTCTTAATTTTATGTCTTTTGTTCATTTAGGAAGGCTGAACCATAACATTGTTTAACCTTAGCTTTGTGGGGGTGCTTACAGTGTAACATTTTGCATTTGGAAGGAGAACATTTCTAAAATGAGAACTGTCCACCGTCTTTTATGAAGTAGTCTTTGAAGAAACAGCTTTTTGAAGCTGCATTTAATACCTAAAAACCATTCCTGAAAATGCTATTAACTCCAGGGATATTGTACATGAAAGTTATTTTAGATTTGCTATGTCACTCTCAACTAATTATAGGCAAACCTCCAAAGGTTCAGAAGTTCACTTCAGTTCAGATAAGCAATTAGATACCCCAAAATTCAGATAATTATTTGAATTACTTTGGTATGCAAAACTGTTCTGGAAATCAGTGAGACAGCCTTTCCTGTAATATTTTGGCAGTTATGCTTCTGGTCACATACTGAGCCTGGAAACTAAGGCCTGGTCTACACTAGGCGTTTATGTCGAAGTTAGCGCCATTACATCGAATTAACCCTGCACCCGTCCACACTGCGATGCTATTTAGTTCGACATAGAGGTCTCTTTAATTCGACTTCTGTACTCCTCCCCGACGAGGGGAGTAGTGCTAAATTCGACATGGCCATGTCGAATTAGGCTAGGTGTGGATGGAAATCGACGCTAATAGCTCCGGGAGCTATCCCACAGTGCACCACTCTGTTGACGCTCTGGACAGCAGTACGAGCTCGGATGCTCTGACCAGCCACACAGGAAAAGCCCCGGGAAAATTTGAATTTGAATTCCTTTTCCTGTCTGGCCAGTTTGAATCTCATTTCCTGTCTGGACATCGTGGCGATCACAGCAGCACTGGCAACGATGCAGAGCTCTCCAGCAGTGATGGCCGTGCAGTCTGTGAATAGAAAGAGGGCCCCAGCATGGACTGATCGGGAAGTATTGGATCTCATCGCTGTGTGGGGCGATGAGTCCGTGCTTTCTGAGCTGCGCTCCAAGAAACGGAATGCAAAGATCTATGAGAAGATCTCTAAAGACATGTCAGAGAGAGGATACAGCCGGGATGTAACGCAGTGCCGCGTGAAAATCAAGGAGCTGAGACAAGGCTACCAGAAGACCAAAGAGGCAAACGGACGCTCCGGATCCCATCCCCAGACATCCCGTTTCTACGAGGCACTGCATTCCATCCTCGGTGCGGCCGCCACCACTACCCCACCACTGACTGTGGACTCTGAGGATGGGATATTGTCCACGGCCGGTTCCTCGGACATGTTAGCGGACGGGGAAGATGAGGAAGGAGATAAGGAGGACGAGGCAGTCGGCAGCGCTCACAACGCTGATTTCCCCGACAGCCAGGATCTCTTCATCACCCTTACAGAGATCCCCTACCAACCCTCCCCAGCCGTTACCCCGGACACAGAATCTGGTGAAGGATCATCCAGTAAGTGTTGTAAACATCTAAACATTTATTTTTAACAGAACAGGAATATTAACAATTAAAAGAATGGGTTGTTCATGATTAGTTTGCCCTAGGCACTTAACGGTTCAGTCATGGGCAGTGCAAGTTTTGAAAAAAAATCTAGTAATGTCCGGTTTTCCGTGATTGTCCTGCCCAAGCCGCTCTACTGTTTAGTCCCTGCTACTGCAGCTAGAGTAAGATGCGGTCTATATGTGCAGGGATAGAGCAGTAATCCTCCCGGGACATCTCGATGAAGCTCTCCTGGAGGTAATTGGAAAGCCGTTGCATGAGGTTCCTGGGGAGAGCGGCCTTATTGGGTCCTCCGAAGTACGACACGTTGCCGCGCCACGAGACTATCAAGTACTCGGGAATCATTGCTCTGCACAGCAGGGCGGCATACGGCCCTGGTCTTTGGAGGCTTTCCCGGAGCATTCTCTCTCTCTCGCTGTCAGAGATCCTCATCAGGGTGATGTCGCCCATGGTGACCTGCTTTGAATTAGGTAGGGGAATGTTAGTGTTGGGACTGCTTGCTCGTTCCTTTACAGAACTGTAACCGCTGGTTTGCAGCCACGCGGTGGAGGCGGGAGAGGGGCTGCCGAAAGGGATCGTTCCTGGGGACAGCCGCGAGGGGGTGGGACAGGGGCAGAGTTCCCGCTTGCCGGATTGCTGGCAGCAGGTACTGACATTGCTTTAAATGTGAAATGAGGCCAGTGGTAATATAAAAGTTTTAAACTGCCACAAGTCTACGGCTTACCATGTCTGCCTGCAACAGAAATTCCGTTGTGCTGCCCCGCTTCTCAAATGTGCTGTGGAAGACCCCAGGCACTGAATGCGAAGGCCGAGAATTCGACCTTGTGCTGAGTGCGCATGTGATAGGTGCTGTGCATGGTCTTGTTCACAGAGAAAGACTATGTTCTTGGTTCACAACTACATTTATCTTTCTGAGGAATTCACTCCCTTTTTCCCATTCCCACAGCCACATCTGCGACTGTCTCACAACCTAGCCTGGCATCACACTCCCAGAGGCTAGCGAAGATTAGGCATAGGAAGAAGAGGACACGGGAGGACATGTTCTCTGAACTTATGGCCTGTTCCCAAGCCCAGGCAGCACAGCAGACCCAGTGGCGGGAGAAATTGACCCAAATGCAGCAAGCAAACATGGATCGGGAGGAGAGGTGGCGGCAGGAAGACCAGCAGGCGACTCAAACGCTGCTTGGACTACTGAGGGAGCAAACAGACACGCTCCGGCGCCTTGTGGATGTTCTGCAGGAACGGAGGCAGGAGGACAGAGCCCCGCTGCAGTCCATCTCTAACCGCCCTCCCCCGCCACCAAGTCCCATACCCACCTCACCCAAAGTGCAAAGAAGGAGAGGCGGCAGAGTCCCTGCTAACTCTCACTCCACCCCTGCAGAGAGCTCTAGTAGCAGAAGGCTCTCATTCCCCAAAACTTGAAAAGTTCTTTCCTTCCCGCCTGACACAAGCCCCCGTCCAAGTTTCACCTCCCAGTTCCATGTGTAGTTGATAATAAAAAATACGTTCATGTTAACTACTGTTTCAATCATGTTCTTTTGGAGGAGGAGGGGAAAGGGGGTTGGTAATTGGACAGGACAGTCACCTTTGGCAGGGTACATAGGCGGGGGCAGGCACAGCAGCAGGGCACATACACAGTGCAGTGATGCAGTGACTAGTTACCCTGGTTAGTCTGGGAGGTTGTTTTCATGTTATGTGGTGGGGGGTGGGTTGCTCTGTGACTTTGTGGCGGGGGAGGGCAGTTACAGATCTTAAGCGGCAGTCCTTATGCAGGATCACAGAGCCATGCAGCAGGGGATCTGTAATCGTCCTCCCCCTGCCACAAAGTCACATAGCCCCCCCATACACACAGTCCCGATCAGGAGGGGTGACAGGCTCCGTTGAAACAACCATCCCACCGCAGCGGAGCCCGTCAATCCTTGAGTTTAGAAGCTTCATTCGCGTCACTACACTACACCCGCTCCGCACCACAGTCTGCGTCCCAGTTTTAAAAAATTCCCGCGAAAACAGTATTAAAAAAAACGGTGTGCATTAACAAAGTAGAACTATTTTTATTTCGAAACGTGTGTTGGAAGGGGGTGAAGGGGGTATGTAACTGGGTAGGATAGTCAACATTAACTGGGTAAAGAAACGGGGGCAGGTTCAGCTTCTCTGTACACAAACTTAAAAGTCACAGGTTACCCTGCTCACTCAGGAACTTTGCTTTCAAAGCCTCCCGGATGCACAGCGCTTCCCGCAGGTCTCTTCTAATCGCCCGGCTGTCTGGCTGAGCGTAATCAGCAGCCAGGCTATTTTCATCAACCTCCCACCCCGCCATAAAGGTCTCCCCCTTGCTCTCACAGAGATTGTGGAGCACACAGCAAGCTGCTATAACAATGGGGATATTGGTTTCGCTGAGATCACAGCGAGTCAGTAAGCTTCTCCATCTCCCCTTGAGACGGCCAAAAGCACACTCCACCACCATTCTGCACTTGCTCAGCCGGTAGTTGAAGAGTTCTTTTTCAGTGTCCAGGGCGCCAGTATAGGGCTTCATGAGCCAGGGCATTAGCGGGTAGGCTGGGTCCCCGAGGATGACTATAGGCATCTCCACATCCCCAACAGTTATTTTGTGGTCCGGGAAGTAAATACCTTGTTGCAGCCGTCTAAACAGACCAGAGTTCCTGAAAACACGAGCGTCATGAACCTTGCCCGGCCATCCCACGTAGATGTTGGTAAAACGTCCCCTGTGGTCCACCAGTGCTTGCAGCACCATGGAAAAATAGCCCTTTCGGTTAATGTACTGGGTGGCTTGGTGGTCCGGTGCCAGAATAGGGATGTGAGTTCCATCTATGGCCCCACCGCAGTTTGGGAATCCCATCGCTGCGAAGCCATCTATGATCGCCTCCACGTTTCCCAGGGTCACTACCTTTGGCAGCAGTACATCAACGATTGCCTTGGCTACTTGCATCACAACAACCCCCACGGTAGATTTGCCCACCCCGAACTGGTTCGCGACTGACCGGTAGCTGTCTGGCGTTGCAAGCTTCCAGAGGGCTATGGCCACTCGCTTCTGTACACTCAGTGCAGCTCGCAACCGGGTGTCATTGCGCTTCAGGGCAGGGGACAGCAACTCACAAAGTTCCAGGAAAGTTCCCTTCCGCATGCGAAAGTTTCGCAGCCACTGGGATTCATCCCAGACCTGCAGCACTATGCGGTCCCACCACTCAGTGCTTGTTTCCCGTGCCCAGAATCGCCGTTCCACGGCATCAACATGACCCATTGCCATCGTGATGTCCTCGGCGCTGGGTCCCCTGCTTTCTGAGAGGTCTGTGCTACTCTCAGACTTCAGGACATCACCGCGGTGCCGTAGCCTCCTCGCCTGACTTTTCTGCATCTGCCTCAGGGAAAGGTGTATGATAAGCTGCGAGGCGTTGAGAGCGGCCACAACTGCAGCGATGGTCGCAGCGTGCTCCATGCTCGCAGTGCTGTGGCATCCGCGCTGTCAATGACTGGAAAAGTGCGCGAACTGATTTCCCGCCGGCGCTTTCAGGGAGGGAGGGCGGGAGTGATGGACGGATGACGACAGTTACCCAAAAGCACCCTCGACACATTTTGTTACCCAGAAGGCATTGCCGGCTACACCCAGAATTCCAATGGGCAGAGGGGACTGCGGGAACTGTGGGATAGCTGACCACAGTGCACTGCTTCGAATGTCGACGCTTTCACCGTTAGTGTGGACTCACAAAGTCGAATTACTGTCCTTAGTGTGGACACAGACGTTCGACTTTGCAATATCGATTCCAAAAATTCGATGCAAGTAAATTCGAACTACTCTCGTAGTGTAGACAAGGCCTAAGGGTATATGAAAATGGAAAAAAAAAATAGTCAGGAGAAGTCATCCAATTATTTTTCAGAGGGGTAGCCATGTTAGTCTGGATCTGTAAAAAGCAACAAAGAGTCCTGTGGCACCTTATAGACTAACAGACATATTGGAGCATAAGCTTTCGTGGATTAATACCCACTTCATATTCACCCACGAAAGCTTATGCTCCAATATGTCTGTTAGCCTAAGGTGCCACAGGACTCTTTGTTCCAATTATTTTTGATCATCAAAGTATTTGGTTTGGTTCAGTTCAGCTCAGATTTTAGGCAAAGATTAGACTATTATTATTTGTATTACAGGAGTCCTCAGTGGGCCCAATTGTGCTAGGTAATGTACAAGCACATAGTAAAAGATAGTCCCTCCCTTGAGGAGTTTACAATCTAAGGCAGGGTGGGAGGATAAAAAGAGTCACCATGATATGAAGTGACTTGCCCTTTGACACAGTTCAGTGGTAGTGCTGAGAATTCCTGACTCCAAGCCTCAAACCCTATCTACTAGACTATACTGCCTCTCAGTCAGGTTGCTTGTTAGTATAGTATCTAGTATAGTTTACTCATAACCCCCCCCCCCCCACACACACACACACATCTCCTCCCCTGCAAATCTCACTTCCATGATAGGAGTATTATTCCCCCTTCCCCCAAAACAAACTGTAAGCTTTTTGGGGTGGGGATTGTACCTCCTCCACAGCTCCTACCACAGTGGGGCTTGGATCCCAATCCAGAGCTTTAGGGTCCTATCATAATATAAATATGTTAATAGCACTCTTTTCATATTTAAAAGACAAATATTTCATACCTAGTTTAGAGCATATTTAAAGTATCATTGAAATCATGGTCACAAAATTAATTTAACATTCAGGGCCACTAAAAGAGGGGACAAAAGGGGTAGTTTTCCTGGGGTCCCCATTTGAAAGGACTCCCAAACAGAGTGGTATTGCAACGTGTTCCCTGGGGTAGTAGTGCCACTCAAATTTGGCCTGGCTTACCCTCCACCATGATAGAATGGGGGCTGGGCAAAATGTAAGTGAGTGATGTTGTGACCTGGTGTACACCTTAGTGGCACTGAGACCCCATGTACCAGCTTGCAACATCACTCACTCCGATTTGGCCTGGCTTCCCCTCTGTCCTAATGGAGGGGTGACTGGACGAAACCTGAGTGTTGCTGCGACCCCATACACCAAGTCATGCCTGGAGCGGGGAGCTGTTCCCAGTCCTGCTGGACGGAACCTGCCACTGCAGGGTGAAAGTGGGGTGGACTTGCTTTCCCAACACTTTTTCCCCCACTGGGTCTCCCCTAGCTGATACTTTTTTGGAAGGGTGAAGGACCTCAGCTTCAGATTTTGCCCTGGGCCCCCAGACACCTCAGTGCAGCCCTGTTAACATCAGAGATGTTGCATCCGGCTATAACTGTCCACTTTCTGTGGGTACTGAACCAACTAAAAGGCAAATTGTCATCCCCTTCACTTCAAGTCATATTTTACTTTGATTTCAGTAGTGCATTTTGGTAGATCAGCTAGCTGTGTCCCCATTTAGAAACCATTTTTACAGTAATTGTTTTCCATGGGAGAAATGTGTTTTACAAATTCACAGCCTTTCAGGGAAACAAGGGAAAATTAAACTGGACGGGGCAGTTATGTGTTTGCCAGGGTAAATGGAATTTGTTCCCAGTCAGAGGATCAGAGACTAAACAAACATGAAAACCTATGCTGAACTGAAGAAAATACATTCTAGTTCTATAACACAAATAAAAAACAAGGACTTCAATTAATTTCTGTAAAATTAATCATCCTGAACCACTGATTTTGGGCAATTTGGTAGAAGCCATAATTACTTAAGCTACTGTAGTTCACTGTTGAAATGTTGCAGCTGGCTATATAAAACAAACATTGGGATAATATGAAACAAAATTCCTCCTCTATTTAAATGCAAGTAATATTGCTCCTAAATAAACAAACCACCTTTAATCTGATGAAAAATCCATCATGCAAGATGATTTTTTTTTAAATGAGGTCAGCTAGTGATAATGTTTTTGCAGGAGTTATTTTATTCACTCTCAATGAACAGTGAAGTCAGAGATGTTGATTTTCTTTATTGGAGTTTCTATTGATCAAATTGAATTCTTTGGTATATCTTATTATGTACACAAGTATTTGAGCTTTATCTGTTGCTGAAGGCTGTCCTCCTTACAGAATTACTATTCATCTGCTCTAAGAGGGGAGAAAAACACTTGTCATAATGGTGCTTCTGATGTTCTTATGCATTTATAATGCACTTGCACCAAATTTCTGAGTAAGTTAGCAATCAAACAGTCTTTTCACATCCTGCTTAAAACCCAGCAGTGACCCCATTCCAAAAAGAAATTTGAATTGGCTAGGCAGCTCAAAAACCACAAAAAGAAAGAGGTGATTCTGACAAACCCTGCCTTTGACAGGATTGAAATGCATATGTTCTGGTGATGAAGCAATAGAATGTGACAGAGTGCTGACCTCCAATTGAGCTGATTCCTATAAAGCTTCGGGTGGCTAAAATAACTTTACTCAATTGTTGAAATGAAGTTTAAATCAGTACATGATCCAGGGTCAATTCTCCATAAGACTCACCCTCAAAGCCAAAAAATTTGCATTTCACTGTTGGAATACATATTATACACAGAAAATGGTAGCCTTTGAAGCAGTTATGAGTTAGATACCAGTACATCAGAGTTAATATGGTGGGCCATATTCAGAGGTGATGCATGTCAGACATCTTTGCAGTGATGTAGGTGGCCTTTTATTCCAACACCCTTGTGCTCAACTAGGCCATCTTAGATCTGCTCACATTTGCTCTGCTTATGTGAGTCTTGCATGGTCTAACTTAGGCACTGAGGAGCTGTATAAAGGTGTAAGTAACCCCTTACTCGATGGGCGAGTGTAGAGTTACACAAAAAACATATAAGGTATATGCAAAAATATTTGCTTCATTAACTTCAGTGGGAGTTGCTGGTACTCAGGCCTCAGCATATTGCCTGCCTTTAAGAGCTGAGCGTTTTTCAGTGCTTTTAAGGTCAATCTCAGGCACTATTGGACCAGCAGAGGAGGTGAATTCCAAAGTCTACTGAGAATGCCTGGCTATTAACCCCTGACATTTGAATCTCAGCTGATCTCAGTTTTGGGGGCAGCGTGTGGAGAAAGGGCAGTTTCCTATATAATTATTTAGACAGAAAGTATCATACCCTCTACCACTTACAGAATGCTATGTACTCACAGGTGTCAATAATCCTGGTATTATCATTCATAAACCAGGGTTGAGAGGCAATATCTCTAGATTCTTGAAATGGAATTATAATGAAGTTATACTAACTATGTAACTCTGTATGTTTACTATGGGTCTGAGAGGAAAAATTTCCTCATCTACTAAAAATTGGTCCCACCTTGCCCTTGCTGCATGGGGATTACATTTTCATTTTACAGCATCATAGATGTGGATTTTATCATGGTGGATATATTCCCAGTTTATTTGCTCAGTTTGCTGGATACATTAGCAGTTCTCTTAAGAAAGAACTTTTCAATGAAACAATTTTATTGCTGATGATGTGAGGCAATTAAACATTTGTTATATATAAATATATATAATGAAATAACTTCTACAAAAATTTCAAAATCCTTGCATGTGCCTTGTCAGACATTATGTTCAGCAGGAACATTCTTTTACCATTCACATGCAGGTTTGCTTTGGATTCTTATAGTCAGCTCACAACAGCACACTGATTTCTTCATTTATTTTATTGATTCACATTTATAAGGATACCTAGCCAATATTCTATGCAGAAAAGTGTTTCAATGTATGTGTGTGTTCAAAATCTAAACAGGTCAAAAACATCACAGAAGGATGTGATAATCCACTTAGAGTATGACAATAGCTATTTTTATATATAAAATATAGTGGGTGTTGCCTCTCTTTTTTTTTTTTTTTTTTTTTTGAAAGTTTCATTCTCAGTTAAATATCTCTTTTCTAATATGAGTAAGTGAAAATGGTCCTTACACAGGCAATGCACTAATATCCATGTTTTTGTCCCCATTTGTCTCAATGCAAATGAAAGTTACACCTGCAAACATTCTTGTGACTGATGTGGCAATTTCCTGCAATATCCTTGGGAGACTTTATTGAATTAAGTTTAAATATATTTGGGGTCCATTGTATTAAATGAATGGTTTATGTATTGTTGTGGGCCAGTGTGATCAAAGGACTGGTTAGAACAATGTAGCATACAAGAATAGTCTTTGGGGATAATAGATGGGACAGTAGATTTCTTTGGATCTGCAAGGGGACTAAATGCAAATTTCCCACCTCCAGTTATGCAAAACCCCAGTCCTTTGAAACTCTGTCTTGAGGAGAGGACCATTGTCTGCTGATTACCTGTTCCCAGAAACTGAAGATCAAAGGTCCAAGCTGTGCAAAGGAAAGTCTGAACTATTTATGGATATGTGAGTTTTGAGCTAAGGCTATTAAAAACTGTAACCACAGAAAAAACCCTTTGTGGGGCTTGAAGGACTGACTCTGACCAGAGCCCTAGGTTGGAGCCGGGGGGCTGGGGTGTGAGCTGTGGTAAACTTATTGATGCTTTCTCTGTACAGTAGTGCTTTCAGCTTAAGAATAAATGTGCTTGCATATAAAGGGCTGTGTGATAACTGCTGTTCATAGCCTTCAAAGAGAGAGCAAAGTGCAGACACTGGCCTGTTTAGACAGTCTGTCTTGCTGGGAATAGCACAGTGTAGGCAGGGAAATGTGAAGCCTAGAAATACCCTGGTCATGAAGGAGAGAGATGTGGGTCTCTGCCCGAGAGGTGATGGTTGAAGAGCCAAGAGCCTAGAGTGAGTGCCCCCAAGGGATCATGGAGGGGGAATACAGGTTCAGTTGCCCTGAACTGTGACAAATTTATCCCTCAATACAATTCAATGGTACAAATTCTGCCAAATATTTTATAAAAATCTACTGGATGTAAAGATAAAAGGAACATTATTCTCAGCTGAACTTAAAATGAAGATAGATGATGAATAGTAGCACCTTGTAAAGAAAGGGAATAAATTAAAGATTATCATGGAAATACTATGAACCCATATGACTCAACTTTATCATGAATAATTTACAGTAATCTTTTCAATGTTTCATTAGACTTCAAAGTAATTTGAGACATACTTTAAATTGTTTTTAATCTTGTTCTAAATCCTGAGATCAGGGTAGAAAGATTATAATCCTAATTATATGAATGAATTTACTTACTACAGGTGAGCTCGAGGGCTGTTTATTTACACTGCAGCTTTCTCATTCTCTCCACATGGAGCACTTGATTATATACACAAATATTATCAACATTTGGGGCTGAGGGATTATTTAAAAAATGTTACCTTTTACTATGATAGTACAAATCACAATTTTTTAAAACTGCATGGCTACTGTATCAACCAAATCTACAATATGGTGGCAAAAGAACATCTCAGTTAGGGTATATTAAGAATATTAGATAATTAGGCACATATGAATATTATCTCAGATTCAAAGGTTAAATATAGCACATATATAATATTTAGAATGCTGATAGAAATAGAACTTCCAGACTGGCTATCAATGATATACCACGTAAATAGAGTCCAATAAATATATGAGTCAAAATATCATCTTTTAAAAATTATTATCATTTCATAAAAATGTGTTTCCAAATGGTGCTTGCCAAGGATTTTTTTTTAACTTTTCATAGCTTTCAACATACAAAAAGCTGTATAATAATCATAAATAATGAATTTCACAGATTCATCACACTTGTTTAGCTTTTTAGAAGTGTACATAGCAATATTCCAATAGATTTAGGAGTGTCTGAGAAAACTTCTGAAAAATACTTTGAGATTGTCAAATGTAAAGTCTTCAAGATGACTTCTTAAAAGTTCTTAAAAATACAAAGTGTTATGTAATGTGATTTATGATTTATTTATTGACAAAAGAGAGATTCGGTGGAGGTCATCAAAAAGTATTTCCCCACAGTAAGTTAACGATTGCAACATAGACAAATGAATTGTTGATCTCCCAACACTATACCATGATCTAAAATGTCCAGAACACCAACAGTTTATAAGAACGTTAATTGAGCACATTGAATCAGAAGATCTCAAGGCATTTTACAAGTATGAGGGATTAAGCCTCTGTAGAGCCTCTGTGTTATCTCAGCCTTCCTCACTGTATTTCAGCACATCCAGTTCTGGACAGAAACATACAAAAGAAACATATGAAGAATGTAGAGAGAAGCATTTTAGAACCTGAAAAAGGCTTGGTTTGAACTCAGTTATAAAAAGGGAGAATATTTGGTGAGATACTTATGTGATTAGGATATCAGCCACCTCTACATGATCATCCATGTTAGGCTAGAAATGTATTACAAATTAATTACAAATAAAGTGTCAGATTCTTAACCAAAGTAAATTTGCCAGAAATAAGAAAGATTTAGATATTTAAAGAATAGTGTATGACTTGCTGTCTCTTTTACACATATTTAAAATCTCACTGTGTGAAAGTGAGGAGTGTGTGTGTGGGAGGGGGGGGAAACATAAAGACTTAAATAAAATGGATATAAGAGAAAGTAGTAATAAATTAAATGAATATAAAAAAAAAAAACAGGCATGCATGGCCTAGAGCAGAAAGAGATTGCTAAAATTAACAGAAAGAAAAGTTAAAATAGCAATAAGTCATAGCAGAATGTGCATGTGTAGGTTATTGGGCACTAATCAAACTCACTGTGACGGGTTGGACACCGCCTTCTGGGATGTACTGGGATTTCACTGACCCTCTCCTGCTCGACCAGCCTGGGTTCCCTCTCCCTGCTTTGCCGTATTAGGCTCTCCAACCTCTTGCAGTGCACACACACAGGTAGGACTACACCCAGCTGCAGCCACAGACTGAAGTCAGTTCTGTGTGAAAAGACTCACTTCAGCACTCATGTGCACATCGCTTTTGGGAGATAAACCCAAAATAATACTGTCTTGCACGGTATACAAAAATCTGAACAGTGCAAGCTCATAAAAATTTGCCCTCTTCTTCAATGTGAAGAGAGATGTGCACGACTTCTTGCCCCCCCCCCAGTTAGAAATTACATAAACTGGGTTTAATAACAAACAAAATATGTTTATTAACTACAAAAGGTAGAATTTAAGTGGTTAAAGGGATAGCAAACAGAACAAAACAGATTGCCTTAGTAAATAAACAAAAGCTGCAAACTGAGCTTAACACACTAGATATGTAGGATGCAAATTAGCAAATTCTCACCCTGAGTGATAAATCAGGCTGGCAGATTCTTAAGGTACAAGTTGCCTTAACTTTTCCAGATTTTCATACACAGGCTAAAGATCTTAGCCTTGGACCATCACTTCTCACATTTCAGTCTTTGTTCCTCGGGTGTTTTCAGGTGTGTTGTTGTAGGGAGAGTGAGGACCCCTCATGTTGCAGTTGTCCCTCTTTTATATATTCCTCCCACTTGCTGGAAAGCTTTTTTGATGTGACCTGGGTCACAGTTCCCATTGTGTAGCGCTATCTCTGAGAGGTTTCTATTGCACACGGTTCCTGGAGTAATCCTTGTGCTTGTGTACATTTCTTCAATAAGTCACTAACATTGGGGGGAAGGGATAGCTCAGTGGTTTGAGCATTGGCCTGCTAAACCCAGGATTCTGAGTTCAATCCTTGAGGGGGCCACTTAGGGATCTGGGGCAAAATCAGTATTTGGTCCTGCTAGTGAAGGCAGGGGGCTGGACTTAATGACCTTTCAAGGTCCCTTCCAGTTCTAGGAGATAGGATATCTCCATGAAAGAAAAGATACATGTATAATTTTTGTATTTGAAGCTGGGAATATTGACCATATCTCTGTATTTCAAATGTGCTATGTTGGATGAGGCCTATAAGAGTTTTAGTTCTGAGTTCACTGTTCCCTTTAAAGATCAAAGCTTACTTGCTCAGCCTTTGAGGACTGTTAGCTTTTTAGTGATATATTCTTGTTTAAATGCAACGGTGAAATGCATTTATTTGCCCAATCTCACAAGATATTAAAAAAAAGTTTTGTGGGTCATGTCAAGTTCACCTACAATAACAAGAAGTCTGATTTCTATGGTTAATAATGACTAGCATAAATGACAACTCACGCTGTTGTTCAAGATACATTGTATTCCAAAGTACAAAAGATACTTTTTAGTGTGTACATCTCCCTCCGCCCCCCCACCCCCACCCCAAGAATACCTAAAGCTACTGGATGAGCAAAATCAAATAAAAATGACCTCAGGAACAAAGAAAATATATATATCTTAATTAGATCAGAACAATGAAGTCATACCAAAGACATACATCTCTTTCAAGATTTCAGATAATCTGCATTGGGAAGCTAAACACAATGAGTTAGAAAGAGTGTGAAGAGAGTTATGTATGCATTGGCCTTGTTCTGGTCTTGTTCCTCTGCTGGATGTTTTAAAGCTTTTAGTTGTTTTCAGCAGGCATGTGAAGAAGCATGAGAAAAGTAAGGTTTCAGGAATTTAGAAGTGGGTAGGCTTTAGTTTAGCATGTCAGTCCCCTCCTCAAGGGAACAGATATTATCAAAATCAAAATCAAACAAAGTTTGTATTTCTTTCCCATGTAGTAATTTATATATGATTTTAAAAAAATACCAAACCATAAAACCACAAGTGCTATTTTCATCAAACTTTTTTATTAGCTGCTAACATAAAATGTGTCATTAAAATTATGTCGCGAAGGGCACATCTGTACACATAATAGACAGGATGATAGTAAACACTTGCCTTATAAATGTTCCAAGACTTTGAATGATTCTATCGGTTCTAACACAATTCACCTTTTCAATGATATTGAATATCTCTGAAACCAGTAAAGTTGTTATAACTGATGGAACTTTTAAATGCACATACTGTATGCAAGATAGAGTTTTAAACCTGATCTATCAAAATACTCAAGCATGTGTATAACTTTAAGCATGTGACTTTACTAAATGCCAGTGGAACTATTTGCATGCTTAAAGTTATGCAAGTGCCTAAATCCTCTGACTGAATATATAAAACCTTAAAACTGTTCTAGAGGCTGGCTGTTCTAGCTTGATTTTTCTTCATAACAGAATAAACTGTTTTATTCATTACTTGTATTAGAGTAGTGTAATAAGGCTCAGTCAAGCTACTGTATTTGGCACTCTATAAAGTAGAGTGGAAGTAGACAATGATCCCCAATCTAAAATCTGATGTATTAATTGGGCCTACAAATTTACCCTAATTGTGAGATCTGCTGTTATAATAACTCATAACAACAACTGTTGATGGGAAAAGGTACTAAAGGAAGACAGACAGACTGAATATATCCAAATAAAAAGGCCTACTGATAAAACTCAAAGATACCTGGGGTCAACAAGAAAATGTGGGTCTGGAAATTAATGAACCAAAATTGGTGTGTCAGAAACTAGACCTAATTTGTGGACAAAATAATGAGGGAATGGGCTATTCCACTCACCACTCCCTTTTTGGGTCCTTAAAGAAGAGACTTTAGAGAAAAATTATCTACTAGAGCAAGCTTCATCATCATGGCTACCACCTCCACCATTTCCTGGCACTTCAGGCCTGAGAGATGTTCTGATCATACCAGGCCAGATAGATGGACCCAGATGACATCACCATCTCTACCAGCTTCATCTGAATCCCGAACACCACCTGGCATGAAACAGAATCAGACTTTAACAACAGTGCCACCCCATCTCAACTAAATTCTTCTCTTTTATCCAAAAGGACAGTTATTACCATCTTTGATACCATCTAAAAGACTATCAGACAATGGGATTTTTCCTTCTAAAAAGACCCTCCAGCTAAAGGAAAAGGGAACAAGTGAAAGCCTTATGTAATACTGTACATTTCAAATACTGTTTTTCCTTCTTTTCTTTATCTTTACTAAGAGGTTTAAAGGATTTTTAATGGCATGTTTGCAATAGTACTAAGCAGGCTGAGGTCTCTGTATACCAAACCCCAAACTTTGTTGAACACTGTTTAATGTTGGACAGTGACTGAGTTATGTTAGCCCATATATTTCTTCTAAATAAATACAATAAACCCTAATTCTGCACAGGATCAAAGTCTCTAGGGCTGTATGTGGATGAAGCAATCTGTCTGGGTTGATCAAAATGCAGGATTGGGGCCTAAGACGACAAGTGACATGCAAAGCATAGACAAGGAGGGAGATGAGAAATACCCATATAAATATTATTTTATGTATAAATACATGTGTTATTATTTTCTTCTGCCTTCAGCTTAGTCACAGTTTGCTGGCAGATGACTATAATTAATAAAATGGGAATTTCTTTGGGCTTTCTATGTGCTCCCCCTTCCCCCCCGCAACAATGTAAAACACAAAATGAACAGTTTCAATAACATACCACTGATTAATTTGATGTACAGTTTTGATTAACTCTAGAATGCTCAATATTATCTTCTCTAGTTTCATGTTCCATAAAACATTCTACAATGGCAGGATCAATTAGTTTCAATTTCCATATCAATCAGTCCAGATGGTTCTCATTATTTGCTAAGGATAGCTGCAAATTGAAATTTTTGAACCCATAATTCACATCATGTTAATTGGTGATACTGAACTGTCTCTTTGCAGAATAATCAGCAGAAGGTAAAGATGGGGAAAGGAGTGTACTCATATATACTGCACATTTTCCAGACCTGTGAATAGCTTGTCCAAATGGTATATTCTACTTCTGAGAAACAAAGGAGTAGAAAGTGGAAAGTGAAATAATATTTTCTCAGATTATTTCCCAACATATAGTTGTTTGGATATAATATTATCTTGGGGGTACCTGAGCTCAGGATGAATGTGTCTGCCTCACTTGACTATTTCTGGGTACATCTCATTACTGCACTACAGATATGTTAGTTTTTGAACAAAATCCATGCACTGTTTACCATTATTTTATTTCATATCAGCTGTATTGAAGAAAAACACAACAGAGCAATTAATTGTTCCTTTTGTCATTCCTGTATGCTCCTTCCATGTGGTATAGGAATATGTCTCATCTTCAGTGTTTCAATATATTATTATCTTATACCAATGAAAGGAGAAGAACAGAAGACTGCAAAAAGTTCACTAAGGACCTTGTTATTCTCATCAAATTTGCCTAGAAATATGGACAGTTAGGGATGCACAAGTGTTTCCATTCTCAGGGAGCTTTTTCAATTTCTTTAAAAGTTTTCAGTCTTGGATCTTTGTGGCTGAAATTAGCCACGATTGATCTGTGTGTAGGAATTTTTTTTTTTTTTTTAATTCTAGGCCAAAACAGTTTTGATGGTTTCTGGAACAAAGAGAGGTGAAAAAAATACAATCTCCAATTTCTAGAATATCAGTACTAGCCAGTAGAAAGTTAACATTTAGCAAGATTTAGGTTGCAGATATGCCATTTGGTGGCCTGGTGAAAACAGACTGTCATTTGTCAAAGTGGTGAGAATTTTACAAATATCTTATGTGCACCGGGTTTTGTATTGTGTTAACTGTCTGCCAGTGTACTATTGGTTCAGTGCACATATATGTAACTTAGGAAAATCTGTCAGAAGTGCTGTCTTTCTCTCCGGTTAGTGAAGGTATTCGTAGAACATTGTAGAGCTATGGATTCCATAAGTGAATGGGAACATAAGGAATGCAGGTTTGGGGCCCTAGTAGGGTGTACAAACCCCCATATGTGGCAGTCTCTAAGCTAAGAGAGTTGTTGCACTGTTCAATGTGATGACTACATATTATACAGTTCATTTGGCCAATAACAATAATTGAAAAAGAAAACATTGTCATCCACCTCCTACACTACAACCTGAAAACAATGACGTGGTATTTGGCATTATATTTTGAAGGAAAATCTCAGATTTTCTCAGTTTTGCTAAAGATTTTCCTGACGCAAACACAATACTTGAGTTTAGTCTGTTCCAGTAGTGGGTTGGTTGCACAGTATGCCAGTTTAAATTGTGTACAGCAAAATTTTATATCTGCTGATACAATAACTTTAAAGATTCCAATGTCTTCTTTGACACCTTTTAGTGATGGCTCATAAGATGGGAAATGTGGTCCAGACGAACCAAGACAGGCCTGAGAGTCAGGGGTTCCTGAGCTCTAATCCCTGCTTTTGTCACTAACTTGCTGTGTGTGTACTTGGCCAAATTACTTCACTGCTCTACTTCAGTTCTCCCATCTCTTAAATGGGGATATCTACCATACTAAAGTGTTCTGAGATTGGCTAATCCATGTTTGTACAATATGTTGAATATAAGAAAATTCTAATTAAATGCTAAATTATTATGGTAGCTTTCTTATATGAATACTCTGCTTGTCTCCACTCTCCAAAGCATGTTGGGAAGAGGTTTTTTTATGCTGATCCTCCCAATACAAGACTCATAGCCCTGCACATGTATCTAGAAAAATAATTAACTATCTTTTAATCATTTCTTCTCTGCCTTACTTCACTTCTGATGCCTTTTTGCAGATATATTAACTGTTCTATCAAATTATGTTTTCATAAAGAGTGAAATCCCGGTGCCATTGAAGTGAATGGCAACATTTCTATAGGTTTGATGGGAGCAGGATTATGCACACGATGTTTTGTTCATTTTACAGTGTCTGTTTTGCTTTTATTGTTTGCTTCTGTGTTCTTGAATTAGTCTTTCAGGTTCTGAAGTTCAAAGATAGATACATACAATGCAATTTTATACAACCACATGAATTTAATTAGTATACTACCCCATGAGCACAAAATCAGGTCTTTGTTGATGAATATCACTAGTAGTATGCTTAGTTGACCATTTGGGCATCTAAATATATAAGCATGCATAGAAGGTATTTGTTAATACAATTATATGTAGACAGCTGTGTGTTAAAGTCTTTGAAAATCAGGCCCAAAGTAAATCTGAGTAATTTTCCTGTCAGATCGAATTTGTCTTCATATATCCAGTTCACTCTAATTTCAGTCTTTCTTGTATTGCTCTTTCTGTGTTGTGGTGGTTTTTTGTTTGTTTGTTTTTTATGAATGATTTGCATCACAAGTTATATTTTACTACATTGTACATCACACTATCACAAATTCACTTGGTTTTAATTTAGCTATTCACATATTAGCTAACGCCTGAATAGCTAATCTAATAAAAAAAATGAATTCATATCCATCTCCGATTAGGTTTTTGGTGTTAATGAAATCTGACCTACATCCAGTTTTTTAATACTTTCTCATTAACAATATGCCTCACACACCCAAAATGAAACATATATTGATTAAGATTGAGCTGCTTTCACCCATGGACTCTGGAGAATTATTATCTGTAGGCATTTTTGGTGAATATATGAGTTTTACTTCATGTAGTGCTCCTTCTTATTTAGCAGGTTCCTTTCTAATTTTAGTCTATGTACAATATGTATTAGGGGGCATTGCAGAGGTTCAAAGTGGTTCATAGGGATCTGTCTATTTAATGGGAACTAAGTCTCCACATCTTGAGGCATATGAAGTTACTGTGTCCCTCCAGTGGCAGATGGGGAAGTGTCAACATGTGGACAGTTCTGAATAATGGATAAGGAGCCCTGGACCTAAGGTTTTGCATGAGGCTGGTAACCCATCACATAAAATTCACTTACTACAGAAACAAACACCAGGAACCATATAGGTGTGCATCATACTTGAACAAGTGATGGATTTCATGTGAAGAATATGACAGGCATTGGTCAAATCCATAAGGAAACCTATATCCTAAAAAGTCTCTTGCTCGAGACCAGAAGAGTAATGAAAATCAGATTTTGGAATGTGAGAACAATGCACAAAACTACTAAAACTGCTCAAATAATTAAAGAAATATATAGATACCATCTTGATGTTCTTGGAACCAGTGAGTGTAGATGGACAGATTCAAATAATCTTTACTTTAGAGAAACAAATAAGACCATCATCTACTCTGGGAATGTGGATGAAATATATTAAGCTGGTGTAGCAACTCTAATGTCAAATGAAGCAGAGCCAGGCATTGACTGAATGGGAATCAATCAATAAAAGAATTATTAAAGTTCACTTTCAGACTATATTCTTCAAAGTAACAGCTGTATAATGCTATGCACCAACCAACAAAAAATCAGATGAGGAAAAAGATGCTTTTAATGATTTGTGACAGGATGTGTTAACAAAACATGATCTCATAGTTACTAGGATTTGAACATGATGTTTGGAAGTAACAATGATGGATTGGATAAAGTTATGGGTAAGTGTAGCAGGGGTTCAGACATGAATCAAAATGATGAATGATTAGTAGAAATTTGCAGTATGAACAACCTAATGATATGGGAACAATATTTCCTTATAGCAAAATCCATAAAGTGACATGAAACTCCCCAGATGGTACTACAAAGAACCAGATAGATTACATCTGCATTTCATGAAAGTTTTGCAGCTCATTGGCAGATGTACATGTGAACAGGGGAGCAGACATCAGCATAATCTTTGTATCGCTTAATTGAAAATTAAGTTACAGAGGATGAAGATAGTTAAAAGTAAATTGCACATCAACAGCACACAGTTAAAAGACCCAGACACAAAAAAGTGCTTTTCAGCTTGAACTGAAGAACAGGCTCAGTTTTTTAATGGAATCAACTGTAGAAAACCAAGACACTGATACTCTGCAGGAAAACATCGGAGAGTGCTACCTAGAATGTACAAAGACAGACCTAAGAACAACAAAAATCTAAAAGCAGAGAATGGATTAGTGATGCTACTTGGGCTGCTGTGGAAAAGAGAGGAAATGGAGAGCAAAAACTCATTAAAAAAACCCTAACTCATTAAAGCTAAGATGTGAACAGAGAAGCAAGTGGCAAGAAGAAAACAGAGCTCAAGACAAAGGTAAGAGGGAGTACAAGACGAGATAAAAAGGCATATATTGAAAGAAAATGTTGAGAGGCTGAAGATGTTAACCAAAGATGTGATCTTCCTAGTATAAGACAATCAAACAGCTAATAGAAAACTTTAGCAGTATTGCAGTCCCTATTAAAGATGCAAACGTAAAGATTCTCAGTACAGAAGAAGAACAAAGGAAAAGACAAGCAGAATGTTTCAAGGCTGTTTTAAATAGACCAAGCGAACTATTCAAAATATGTGATGAAGGGCTATCACCAGAGTTTGGTATTGATTTAGAAGATTTTCAATGGAAGGAGTTAGAAAAGCCATCAGTAAACTTAAAAATGTGAAAGCAGCTAGGAAGGGTAACATTACCGGATAGGTTCTTAAAGCAAGTGATGAAAATGTCCTCCAGGCTTTCCTGGGGTTTTGGATCAAATACAGAGTGAAGAAAAGGACTGAACCTAGTGGAAGGGTGGTCTTATAGTAAAATTGCCAAAGGGTGACCTTACCAATCGCAATAAGTGGAGACGAATCGCATTACCCAGTGCCTGGGAAAATCACATACATCGTCATCCTGGAACATATCAAGAAACAAATAGATTTCCAATTTAGAGAGCAACAAGCATTTAGACCACCGAGGTCATGTGCAGACTATATTGTTGTTCCCAGACGTATTATAGAACTGTGTGATGATAAATTTGTATAAATGTCCAGAAAGCTTTGCCAGTGTACACAGAAATTGTCTTTGGAAAATGACAGCATATTATGGAATAATAGCAAAACTAATTAAAATCATCAAGGAATAATATGCTTTTTTATATCTCATGAAAACAGACACTCATTTTTTAAAAGATCTCTTTGAAACCTAAAAAAACAAGAGACATTTAAAGTTTTAGTTTCCTCTGTTTTTGAGGTATCTGGTATTTCTGATTAGAACATATGGGGAAAATGTAGGGTTGTTCATGCTTGAATACCTGAAGCAACCAGCAAAGGAAGTTTAGAATAGAAGTTATAACTCAGTTTAACTATAGAGGGCACTACCTGCTATAGCCCAATTATAACATAATTAAAATGTAAGAGAATGTCTCTGCAGAGACAGATGTAGGTCACAATACTGTATGTTTTTTTAGCTGTTTTAGAAATTGTTGAACTGAGCTTTAATCAGATGACTTGCATCCCACATAATTCAAGTGTGGAGCTGAAGTATCATCCATTCTTTAGCAGTAGACTGAGCGAACTATGGAATTGGAATTTCAAAGCTGAGGAGTGTTTGCTTTCAGGCTCAGCAGTGTTTGGTTTCTGATGTATAATTTTATCTCTGTACCAGTTGTCAATCATTTATTTGACTTTTTCTATCATAAAGCAACCCAATTCCATGATTTTCCTTACAAGTGTTTTTTAACTGTACCGTAATGACATGAAATAAAGAAGCTGAAACATACAGCTATTATTCTTAGAAGTGTTGATGCTGAAACCAGAGACAGGCATGTCCAAAGATTTTTTTTTTTTTTATATAAAAGTCCAGTTGGGGGTAAGGGTTAATGGTCACTGTCTTTTTCTGAACTGTACATTCATCTCTAATTGTTATCACATCATAATAATAGCAAGGATCTCTATGTTTCTTTTGCTCTTAAATACACTATAAGTAGGATGGTTCCTTTAGTAGTAATTCCTTGAAGAAAAATCCAAGAGAACAGAAAGCATTAAAATGTTATCTATCGCATAACCCTCCAGTAGCTGACACCTGCAGAGTTGTGTGGCTCAGAGGTCACCAAGGGTGTAGCAGTCTGCAACCACCAGTGTCCATCAATTTATGCAACACAGTGTGAAGAACTGTTTAACACACCATCTCTGTCTGGAAGAATCACCCTTAAAGAATCATCATTCTCTATGCTGGACCTCCTTATAATATTTTCAGAGGACTGCTCTCTTTGATGCTTTCCCTTTAAAATATAAAGGTACAAGGTGTTCTGTAGCTTTAAAGGTTCTGCAGTAGTCCACAGAATATCCCTCAAATGATCTTCCACTTTTCCCCTGTAAAACAATGCCGTGTTTGAAGGGTAGCAGATATCTTGGATAATGAATGTCCTTCATATTGTACTTATGTAAACTACAGCAAGGAGAATGCTTACAATAAATCAGCTGCTCCTGCTGCAGATGTGAAGAAGGCTTTCAAACCAGCACATTTCTAGTTTGAAATCAGTCAGACGGTGCCCAAGAGCTGCAGAAGTTTCAGAGTGCTCTAGTACAGAGTGCAGACTTAGTTAGATAAGAATGAAAGTCCAGACATACTCATACAACACCTGAATCACATTCAGGTCTTAGTTACAAAACCTAATTAAGAAAAAAGGGTGCTTGCAGCACCACTGTGATTCCAATGAACACGCTGGTATGATTCCCATTGTGAAGGGAGTGACATCCACACTTCACAGGGGTTGAATGAAAACAATGGGATTTTTATAACAATTATTACTAATAGACACAAACACATCTGATTGAATGCGTGATTAATTATGGAAAAAATATTGTGGCCAATAAATTAAACGTTCCATTCTTATCATGGGCCAAATTCATAATGCATAGGACAGTGCAGATTATCCAACTTTCCTCCATTATGCACTGGTGCATTCATTCAAGTTTTCTGGGAGTGGGGAAGGCAACTTGAATCTCTAGCAATGGCTTTATAAGAGACAGGCCAGCATTTAATCAGCACATTTCATGGTTTCCATAACTATGCCCCTACCCTAATCCCATCCACGGCCAGTCACTACTGCCTCCAGTAGAGGGGGGTTTGCAAACCCCTGGTATGTTGACTCTCCATCACCAGACTCACCACTGGGATCTTTTCCTTCAAGCAGACTCCAGGTGGATATGTCCCTATGTTTATGAGTTAAATATGTTATAGTGTGGTCAAGGACACTGTCAAGGTATGTCTTCACTACCCGCCAGATCGGCGGGTAGCAATCGATCCAGCGGGGATCGATTTATCACGTCTAGTCTAGATGCGATAAATCGACCCCTGAGCACTCTCCTGTCAACTCCTGTACTCCAGCACCACAAGAGGTGCAAGCAAAGTCGATGGGGGAGTGGCAGCAGTCGACTCACCGTGGTGAAGATACCATGGTAAGTCGATATAAGTACGTTGATTTCAGCTACGTTATTCACGTACCTGAAGTTGCGTAACTTAGATCAATCCCCCCCTAGTGTAGACCAGGGCTGACTGTTTAACACCTCATTCCCATTGACTGGTTGAACCTTTCTTATATTTCACAGCTGTGCACCAATTTCCAATGGAACCTAAGCACTGAAAAACTCATACAAATCCCAGTGCCCTTTTTATGAAACAAAGGGTGGGTGGGGAAATGTCAGTAGAGGAGGAAGAAAGGCAGAGAGTGCAGTGGGGGGATTAAGGGGCGTCCTCAAAGTGCCAAGCTGACTTTTCAGCATTGATTTGTGGCACTTTCACCTGCTTCTAACACAGGAACATACAAATTGCCACAGCAGATCAGACCTGAGCTTCATCTAGTGTAGAGTCCTGTCTCCAGCTGTGGCCAGAGCCAGATGTTTTAGAGGAAGGTGTAAGAACCCTGCAGTAAGCAGATGTGGGATTACCTGCCCCCCACAATGTGTCTTATCCTGTTTTCTAATAATTAGAGGTTGGCTGAAGATGAACCATGAAGTTTCATATCTCTTTCAAAAGTTTTGTTAGCATTAACTCTTCTCATTCTGGATATTCTTCACTTTCTTGTGCATAGTAAATTAGTGAGTTATATTCTAATAGCAATAATGCACACAATAGTAGGCTATTGTTGCATTTTTAGAGTGGTTGAAGGCATGGGACTGACCTATACCTGAGACATTTATCAAGTCCTTAATCCTGCTTCTATTGAAGCCTAATAGGAATTTCATCCTTCCTTCAAGGTGAGTGTGACATTACACCCCATATTCTTCATAGAAATATGGTTATGATATGAATATAGTATAACTAAGATATACTTTATGCAAGATGGGTCTCATAAGATATCATTGGAAAGGTTATAATTTACTGAAAGTGTTTTTCCAATTTGTATGCATTTCACCGTTGCATACAAGTAAAGAACTAAAACTCTTATAGGTAATCCAAATGAAGACTCAGGGCTGCAGAGGTTCTGCAAGTGACTCCCGTTCCAAAATGCTCAGAATAACTATCAGTTCAGACAGATAAAGTGTTCTTGGTGAGCTCAAATAGAACTAATGACTTAAAACAAGCATTACTAATTATTAATCAATGAGTGAGTGAATAGCATGTTTTGTTACAGGATATGAGCCAATAGTAAAACAGATTTTGAAAGCTGAATGTAGCTTTAATAAGATATTCAAAAAGGAAGTAAGAACTCAGATACAGACACACAAATTGATATATATGGCAAAGCTATATATGTCTGACAAGTAAATATATACAATGTGGTTGTATATCCAGGCAGGTTACAAGTGATTATCTAGCATGAGATAGTTTACTCATCTTTCTATTTCAGAAAACCTTTATTTTAAGAGGTAACTAGAAAACCCTTTTCTTGTTTAGTTATTCTTCTTCTGAGCCGATCATTTCAAAACAATCCTGAAATCCTAATACAGCCAGGGCATTCCTAGCATTTTTATTAGTCTGTAAAACATTTTGGACCAGATCCTCAGCTGGTATTAATTTGCATATTCCCATTGACAGCACTACTTCCTACAGCAGTGAACTGAGTGGGGGGTCTGACCCAATGTCAAAGGGCCTCAAGCAATAGTCCATCCAGACCCCAGAGACCAGCCCTGGGTGGCTGTGTAAGGGCTGTGAATAATGGCTGAAGTTCAGGAAAGATCAGTGATATGTTTAAATTCTAGTGATTGCTTCACATTTTCAATGAAAGAGACTAGAAACTTACATAAAATAAAATGTAAGTAAAATAAAGCTGAAATTCTCCTTCATATGCCTAAGTCCCATGAAATGTGGAGGCCTGTGGACACAGGCCTCAAAAGCCAAGTTCTGATTATAGCATCTTCTGATTTCAAAACATTTTAAAGCATTGTGATTTTTGGAGATGCCTGTTTTTGTGAGCTTTTCATGCAAGCCTTTGAGTCTAAGGATACAAAAATGTCATTACCAGTGTTATAGCTGAACTTGCAGAGATTGATGCTTCTGGATTTATTTCACGTAGGGTTCTATAAAACTGCTTTCATATATTATGAAGAAGAAAAAATGAGAATTTAGGCTTAAGGGGATTTCTTACAAATACTGTAAGGAAGGTTAGAAAATCTGTCAGTTAAAGTTAGGATTGTTTTTGTACATCTCCACCTACGTAAATCTGTATGGGAAAATATTCTTCAGAGTTTTAACTCTGATAGTCTCAGCAGGCCTGTACCTGCTAACCTTTACTACCCCAAATAATCCCTACTCATATGATTGGTCCCATTGAAGTCAATAGGATTACTCATGTGAGTAAGGGATTGTAGCATCAGGCCCCAATACTGTATATTTTCTTTGAAAAAATATACTGAAATAGATCATTTTTAAAACCTAGTACAGCATATTAAAGGAATAGATATACAAGAGCCATCTCAACTGTTCTAAAATTAGATGAAAGAGTCTGATGGATTTATAGCCAAACATTAAGGAAAATATGCAGCTAAGTCAAAATTTTGTTTATGAAACTATTGGGGTTACATTGGGAAACTGAGTCAGAAGTCCACACAATTTAGGCTTAATAACTTTCACCTTTACAATTTCAGATAGAATTATTATCACTTATAATGTCTGGACATATATTTATTTCAGACGATAATAACAGACAAGACAGACTAGATAAAGGGCCCAAATTACCATATTCAAAGGCACCAGGAAGTTCTTCTACCTTCCATGATGTCATCAGCTCTTCTGATCTACTGGTCTTTAGTCCCAGTCCTTCAGTTTCTCAGATTTAGGCCTTGTTCACTTAGGTCTTTTTATACATTTTCACATTACAGATTCCTTAATCTTTCTCTAATCAGCTTTTAGCAAATCAACCCTTTGAGGGGTTCTGTAGCATGCATATTACTCATACACAAAATTCAGTTTACCCAAATTCTGCATTTTTTGCTATTTATACAGTTTTTATGTCATGTTGTTTTGTCACCCTGTTCCTGGGTCTTCTCAGTAAAAGACTTCTTGTTGGTACAGATTTGTGTGTTTTTACCTGAAAACTCCCAGTACAACATGTTACTGCTGTTCTGTCACCAATAACACCATTTTAAGCAAATCAGCAATTCTACGTAAAAGTACAATTGGCAAAACCACATTTATGCCACAAGGCCTTGGCCACAGGTGAGGCCTTAAATCATACACAGTCCATAATTATGAATTATTAAAATATAACTAAAAAGCTCTTAACCTTAATTTACAATTCTTCATTTGTATATTTCAATATTATAATTCAATATGTGTGTTATTCTACCCTACTATTAATCTATTTGGGCAAGCAGCCTTATTGAAAACATCATGATGCTTTTCTGTCAACATTTCATATCTTCTTTAAACATGGGTTTCCATAGGCCTTTGTATTTAAAGTCCAGTTTTGTTTGTGAATCAAAGAAAACGTAATTAGAAATGTCCTGTGTTGTATTTGCGGGGGGGTGAGAGGGAGGGGTTCTTGTGTTTTAGGGCCTTAATATTAACTTGCTATTAATAGTACTCCAACAAAACTTTTATTAAACATAATATTTAGCTTCCTATGACCCTTATTGTAGAATCTCTTTATATATATGGATGCCATGATGATAATTTTCTAAAATAGCTAAAATCACACTTGAGTGTATCATCTCAGAACAGTTACATCCCGACCACCTTGAATCTTTAATTACCAGGGATATTGCAGCTAGCATTCCCAGGTTAATGAGGAAAGGAGACAATAACTCAGAAATCAGCCACCTGTATTGGTAGGGCTTGACTTGAAAAAAATTTGCCATTGAATAGTGGTGGGATTTTTTTTTAATCAGCGGGATGAAAACATATCATATACTCTACTTTTTCTTTTAATTCTTAGAAGAGAAAGCATGAATGCTTCCCTCCCCTCCGCCTCCCATACTATTTGTATATGCTGTATTGAATGTCTAGCTCAATAGATCAGAGAAAATCATGAACAAATCTACATTATGATGAGTAACAGCATAAAATCTCTCTACACTGTGGATGTGGCAAAATCTTTTTTCACTTTGTTTTGTTGAATTCCCAGAGATACTACATCTTAATGAAAATCTGTATCTTCATTAAACGTTCAGTGGATAAAAAGTCATGAATTGAAAATATCAAATGCTTAATGGATTAGTGATTATTGATAATACCAGCTAACTCTTATACTGCACTTTCCATTAGTAGATCTCAAAGCACTTGGAAGTCAATATCATTATTTCCATCTTGTACATAGAGAAACTAAGGCACAGGGGAGGGAAGTGACTTTCCCAAGGTCATCCAGCAAAGCAATGACAGAGCCAGGAATTGAGCTTAGGCCAGTGCCTTAGCCATTGGACAATACTGCCTCCTAAGTATTAGTCAGCCAAGTGAAGAGCTCACATGAATATAGTTGGGCATCCAATGAAGAGAATCGCTGAACTTGTTTCTAATATGTATTTGTGAACCCATGGGACAGAATATCAAAAATAACCTAATGAAACTCTTTGAAAGAAGTAGGGAGGAATATATTTCCCAACTTTTTTAATTCTGTGCCTTAATCTCATTCTCAGGCAGCAGCAATTCTTTGTTCTTGTTATCTGTTGATCTGTACATTGTTTATATTTTTATCAGAAGCCATTTGGCATAATGTGAAAATTAAAGTCAACTAAAAAAAAGTCTATCTTTCATTAGGAGACAAGCAGACCTCAAACTAAACTTTGGAGATCTACTGCTGAACCACTTCTTCAAATATAATAGATAGAGTCCAACTACCTTGCAAAATCTTGTCAATCATCCTTTCCCTGCAATCTAATTTAATCACCTTTCTAAATAGAATGTCTGGACACTCACTTCGTTTTTCTCCATAAAACCATAAATAATAAGATAGTGGGGTTTCCAATATGCCCAATATAGTAGTCAAATTTTGACTGGGACCACTTTTAGAGCAGAGAGAGTAGTTTTGCTCTTAAAATGCCTAGCCAGCCTTTGGCTGCTCCACTGAGTGCCATCTGGATGCCACATAATGACAGCTATGGTAGTTTTGTGATGTGTACATTTAGCTTCTAGAACCTAGACTAAAACAAGAAGTTAATTTCACATATTCCACAGAACTGCAATGAGATGGTAATTGTAATTGAAGAATTGTGGGGGCAGTGGCGGTTCCAGGCACCAGTACTCCAAGTGCGTGCCTGGGGCGGCAAGCCACGGTAGGCACCCTGCCAGTCCCTGCGAGGGCGGCAGTCAGACAGCCTTCAGCGGCTTGCCTGCGGGAGGTCTGCCGGTCCCGCGGATTCGGCGGCAATTCGGCGGCAGGTACACCGAAGCCGCGGGACCAGGGACTTCCCGCAGGCATGCCGCCAAATCCGCAGGACCGGGACCTCCCGCAGGCAAGCCGCCGAAGGCAGCCTGCCTTCCATGCATGGGGCAGTGTGACGTTATTGATATAATCTGGGACCATATAGATCATTGTTGCAACCAAGGTCCTGTAGTGGCACCTAAATCTTGTATAAAGGGGGTCAAATGGGGTGTCTAAGACAAGGTTATGGTTTACTGGTTATGATTATGCTGTCTATCTGTGTGTATCAGCTTTATAGTTGAAGTTATGAATATTGGCTCTATACTGTCTGTATTGCAAACTTATGCTATGCTTCTGGGTGACATCCCAGAGAAGCTGGTGTTAGCTCTGCCTAGCCTGCTTGATGGCCCATTAAGAACCATCAGCTATACAATGGACTTATTGAGAAAAGGCAAATATGCCTTGAGACTCAGCAAAGTATGCAGGGACTGGCCCATGTGACTCCAGACTCCATTTTGCTGTAATTTTCCACAGTAAGAACAAGGAGGTGTTCTTACACCTGGAAAAGACTATATAAGGCTGAGGCCTCGTCTCCATTTTGTCTTCAATCCTGCTTCTTACCTCTGGAGGGATTTTGCTACAAACTGAAGCTCTGAACAAAGGACTGAGGACCCATCCCAGCTGGGGATGTATTCCAGAGACTTGATTTGAACCTGCAGTTTATTCTATTGCTGCTGCAACCCTGAACCAAGAACTTTGCCATTACTGTATGTAATTGATTCCATTTAACCAATTCTAACTCTCATCTCTATCTTTTTCCTTTTATGAATAAACCTTTAGATTCTAAAGGATTGGCAACAGCGTGATTTGTGGGTAAGATCTGATTTGTATATTGACCTGGGTCTGGGGCTTGGTCCTTTGGGATCAGGAGAACCTTTTTTCTTTTACTTGGGTATTGGTTTTCATAACCATTTGTCCCCATAACAAGCGGTACTGGTGGTGATACTGGGAAACTGGAGTGTCTAAGGAAATTGCGTGTGAGACTTGCGGTTAGCCAGTGGGGTGAGACCAAAGTCCTCTTTGTCTGGCTGGTTTGGTTTGCCTTAGAGGTGGAAAAACCCCAGCCTTGGGCTGTAACTGCCCTGTTTGAGCAATTTGTCCTGAGTTGGCACTCTCAGTTGGGTTCCGCCAGAACTGCATCTTCACAGGAAGCAAAAAAGCTAGAGCCGCCCCCTGTGTGGGGGAGACTTAAGATCAATGAAATTACATAACAGGAGATGGGGGGGGGTTATAGGAAATAATAACTATCCTACCCTTCATCTCTCTTCCTTCCTTTTGTGAATTCCATGTCTCCTCGTAACCCATTCCTGGGGGAACCATTCATTGGCTAGTGTATGGCTGGTCCCCTCTTCCCTCCTTGGCTACCTTGTTGTTTATGGGTGTCTGAAACTGTATGTGTGTGACCCACACAATGACAGTCTGGCTTTTTTGTCCCCTTTTAGTGGCAAGACCATAACACAGAGGTTTATGAATCTGTTACTACATCTGAGCTAATGGAGCAGGTCTTTGAGCTCACATAGTGGTGACTCATGCTTTTAGGTCCTGAGATTGTGGATTCAATCTCCATTATTGGCCTTGCCAAGGGACATCATTGAAAGGCTGAAGTTATAGGATAAGAACAGAAAAGTGGAGAAGTAGCTCAGAGAGGAAGTTAATTGTCAGCTGACCAGCTGTCTACCTGTAAACCCAATTGTAATACAACCGTGGAAAATTTCCAAGGTTAAGTGAAGCTAAGATAAAGGAAGGTGTCTTTGTTGGTCCTCAGATTCGTGAACTTCTTCGAGATGATGCATTTGACCATGCACTGCATGGCAAGGAGAAGACCGCATGGAAAGCCTTCCAGTTAGTGGCAGTAAATTTTCTCGGCAACAACAAGGCAGACAACTACAGGTTGTTGGTGGAAAACCTCCTCAAGGCATACAAAAGCCTTGGTTGCAACATGTCACTAAAGATAAATTTTTTGCACTCTCATCTAGATTTTTTTTCCACTGAACTGCGGAGCAGTGAGCGTCGAGCACAGCAAACGATTTCACCAGGACATTGCAACAATGGAGAAACGCTATCAGGGCAAATGGAGTCCATCAATGCTTGCGGACTATTGCTGGACAGTGACAAGAGATGCTCCATTTAATGAATACAAGAGACAAGACAAGAAGCGCCGAATAGACACGGAATAGCACTAAACTATGTACATAATAGTTTTTTTTGCCTTTTGTTTCATAATAAATTTTATTTATATAACCCTTTTGCTGATTTTTAAAGTGTTACATAAACAGGACAGGTGAAATATTACCATGTAAAGCAACCATAAACACATGAAAAGACCTTGGTTTACAATTTATGATTAAAACTCTACTATCTGCACAATATACATAGACATAAAATGTAAAAACTTAAATATTTTAGAAACAGTAGCCAATCAGTTGTTTTAATTGTCATATTTGAATTCAGCACATCAAAATACATAATAAATAGCACATTTTATCTCTGAAGCAGACAACTTCTCAAAAATTGTAGACCAGTGCTATCATTCTTTGTTAGAATGTCTGAAATATTTTAGTATATGTTAGGAATATTATGACTGAATGAATGAATCTTCTCCCTTTCTAGGCCACAAAGCAATAACAAGGCTGCTAGAAACCCCTCTGATATTCTTGTGCCTCTACGGTGAATTCAATTGCTGGTGGCTCTGTACATAGTCATATTTCATTCATTATTTTAGATCATTAATAAATAAAATAAATAAATCTGTACCTGACACAAGCCTCTGATGTACCTCACTAAATACCTATCTCCAGTTTGGTACTTAAGATTTACTGTAATTTTTTGTTTAGTCATAGTGTTTATGGCCAGAAGGGACCACAGATCATCTTGTCTGACCCTCTGTATATCACAGATCACCAACACCACTCAGCACCCATAGATTAAACCCAACAACCAAAATTAGACCAACGCATTACAGCCTACAGAAGACTAGGTTATTATGTTCCACAAGCAGAGAATAGGAAAGATAGGGATGCACCAATGCCCAAGGTCTGCATAGTGGCAAGGAAATGATTAAGGGAGATACCCTCAGATAATCCTGGAAAATGACCCTCACCCACACACTATTTAATGTTTCAATCTGTTCTCAATCCACTTAACATATTGATGCAGATTTTAGTTATGTTGAGAGTAAGACACTGCACCAGGGCCAAACACCCCATCTAAACAACACTGCTTTAAATTAATTTAAGAGGACTTGTAGCCTTTTATACCTCAATTTGAGAAGATCCTCTGCTTTTTCTTCCTTTGATCAGTCCAAGCAACAAAATGAAATAAGCAAATGTTGCCTTTTGCTAGTTTTAATTCCATTTCACTAATAGAAAATGTGTCTGCATAATTAACTGCATAAGTTCCTTTTGTGGACTTGATTTTAAAAACGTGCATGTTAAGGACACAATATGAAGCAGTGGCACACTAAACTGCACAGTCAAAGATTTAAAATTATTCCCAGGAGTATAATTGAAGAACATATTGCAATTGAAATAAAAGAAATTCTGCTGCTCAATTTTGAATAAAATCTTCAGCTTTTCAAACAATTAAGAGTGGAATGGTCTACTTATCCTGAGCAAGGGAGCTATCATGGGAGGATCACATTTTGACAAAGTGTCCTTTTCCTCCACCATTCCCCTACAATTCAAAGACAGTAGGAAATTAGTCCTTAGGCTGGCTGACAGAAACGATGCTGTCAGCCAGAGTGATATTGCTTTCTTTGGCTGGCTGGTCCTTTAAAAATGTTCCTCAATACAATGAATGTCAATCAAACAAGAAGCACTTGGCCCTGAGTTAGGAAGTCGGGTGTACACGTGCATCATTCCCAGGCACCTGGTTACCAGGGACATCAGTCTGGACACACTGTGTCCCCCGGGGGGGAAAATACAGGGATGAGTGGATGCCTAATGCATCCTTATGTGGCTGCTGCTGCTGGCAGAGTAGCTCTGTAGCTGCTGGGGCCTAAAAATGACGACATTTCATGTGAAAAAAAATCCTGAATATACAGATGCAAACACTTGCAAATTTGAATGGCTTTAAAATCAATGATGCATAAATTCAGTGCAACAATATCAGTTGTTCCAATTTTATTCAGCTCTCATCTGCTTTCCATCCATTCTGTATTTGAGCATGCAGATGAATGCATTATGCTATATGTAAATTCACATAGATCATGCAAGACACCAGCAGATACCCTCTTATTACAGTTACATTTTAAAACCCAATTACTAACACCAGTTTAGTATAAATTGGGAGACAAAGCACTATTCATATTTTTTCTGAGACCATCATTGATCTTTCTTAAATACCATGACAGTGAAAACATTTTTTTCGTGTTCAGAGTAATTCTATCAGATATACTATATCGAAACATAATAGCTGGCAGGGTACAGGAAAACAATTCATGACTCTTTAGTCAAATAGCTGCATCCTTTTTCTCAGAGCTAGATGGATCTTGCCTGCCCTCAGCTGGATTTAATGGAGGGTTCATTGTTCAATGATGGAAAGGAATGAATTTAAAAATCAACAAAATATCATGTTATATAAGAAATTAGGTTTACATTTTGGCAGATACCATGCTCTTTGTTAGCAGGAACAGAGATGATTTATCAAAGAGATTCCTTCGAGGCTTTTTGAAAGAGAAAAAGGCATCATTGGGGAAGAGAGTGTGATGGAAGGTAAAATAAAAATGGGATTGAGAAACTAAGCTAAAAGAATGGGCTTTCTGGCCTTATTTGTCCATAGGATCAGAAAGGCCCTTTTTCCCCAAAAAAGGAACACCTGCTGTCTATTCTGCTACCTATAGGAGATATACAGTCCCATTCTGCCACTGACAAATGAAAGTAAAATCTCTGCAGGAAGGAAATGGAGTGTTTCTCTGTGAACCTGCAGGTAACCAAGGTAATGTGCTATAAAGTACATTGGAAAACTGCTATTACAGCAGTGACAGGGTTTATATTTTTCTAATGGTAAATATATTTTGTTGAGATTTGAAAGTACCAAGAACTGTTAAAGTCTAGTGATTACTACCCATTCTGTTAATGTAAAATTACATATACATAGATTGTAGACCTTGATATCTAAAAATTAAAAAGTCATTGATATATTATTCTTATCTCCCTTTCTTCCCTTTCCATTTCTCTCTCTTGTATAGTTCTACTAGAACATAAAAACGGCCATACTGGGTCAGACCAATGGTCCATCTAGCCCAGCATCCAGTCTTCTGACACTGGCTGGTCCGAGATGCTTCAGGGGGAAATAACAGAACAAGGGAATTTATCAAGTAATCCACAATTATTTTTCCCTCTGAGGAGGAAGGCGTATTGACCTCCTAATAGCCCTAACTTCCACTGCAGATTTGTAGAGTCAACCTGTAGACTCATTATCCAATCCTGCAACTTGGAGGAGCCTTAACTTAGGCCTATTGTGCCTCCTTGATTACAGAACCCGTGCCACTCCTACCCACTTTCCTGCTACTTCCCTCTGCCACTCTCAGGTTCTACATAATGTAACACATTTTAGGTAAGCTACAGCTTCATTCAAACTACACTTTAGGACTTCCCTAGTATTTAGGCCCCAAAGTCAATCACTGAAAATAAAACCAGGTATTAGGAAAGCAAAACCATCACCTTATCTGGGCCCAAAGATAAGGTGGCAGAAAAATTAGTGTTAGCAGCATATTGACTGCATTAGAGCTCAAACAATCCTGCTATCTCCATTTGCAGCCTCACATACATAAGAAAAAAGAGATGTAACAGAACAAAATTCTAAGATACCCCAGATAAGAGAGATATATAGGGTAAATGAGCAGCTATCCAATACATTTCTGTATAACCCTACCGCCTCTGCACATAGACATTGTCTGAAAGATTTAAAGAAAATCGCACTCCATGAACCATCAGAAATTTTTTTACCCTCTGACCCACGATTGCATTTCTCGTTTATCCTCTTAGATGATATTGTCACTAAGGAATTGTCCACATATTTTCATTGAGAATGAAATATTCACTTGAACTTTTCACCGTTTTCCTAAAATTCAAATAAGAAGAGCATGTTTTGCTGATGTTGAATCCCTTGTTGTCATTGTTTTCTGCAGTAAAAGCTACTTTTCTTTCACTGATATTCAAATGGCAGATAAATCTGTGAGACATACTCACAAAAATGTATGAAAATGGGTGGAGACACCAATTGACAATCCATACAAAATCCATACAAAAAATACCCCAGCAAACCTCTCCCAGGCAGCACAAACAAATTGCAAACCAGTTCAAAAATCCATCCCATCCCAAAAGAAAGGCCACCCAAACGCACCTCAGCTCTGGCTAAATGCCTTCTTACAGCAATGGAGCAAGACCCGAAATTCAACAAATTCAGGCTTATTTTGGACCTAGGGAGGGGCAAATAGGGACTCTCCTGGAGACTGCTCCAGTTTGGATGTCTCCGTTGATGTCAGTTGTGTCAATATGACAGAGAAAGAGGATACACAGTCACCTAAACTTCCATATGGAAGCCAGTGAATACCCAGTACAGATCATCAAGAGTTTCCCTTGAAGGGCCTGATGGGAAAACACAGGATGAAGCCAGAGAACTTGATAAAACCATGGAGAAACTTTGTCTAACTTTCTGCTTAACAACCTAAAATAAATATTGGATAGAAGCCTGGAATCTCTGGTTCCTCAGTATGTCCACCAGCCAAGTCTCCAGGTCCCCTAGAATTAATTTGATCCTTCATTCTTTAATGAGTGTTTGTAAAGAACTTTGAAGAGGAAAAGCTCCATTTAAGTGCAATGGGTTATTTAGTATTATAACCAATTCTTTGACTTGGACATTGAATCAGAACCAATCTACTTAGTAAGAAAGTGTAGTGTAGAATTCCTATGGGGAGGGGGAAGAGGGAACAAAACAGACTATGAAAGCAAAAAGGACTATAAGGTGGTACTATCATTAAATGTCCCCACACAGCTGCCACACAGAAACATATAGCAGCAAGAAAGTTAGACACAAACTAGCTAACATTTTTAGCTATGTCTCTGAGATTCACAGTTAATTCCACAGAAATCAAACTTAAAAAACTTCTCTACTCAACTCACTGTGGATGTATTTGTGCTACACCCAGTGAAGCTATGAATTGCATGCAAAAAATTTTCCTATTTTTGGACATTATGCTTTGTTTTTGAATAACAAAAAAGCAGATAGCAGATTTCAACATTGGATGAATCAGCAAGAATAATTATACTTAATTTGTACTAAGTGATGACTTTCTTAAATATTTCTTTCTTAAACAGAATATAGAAAATTTAACATGGGCAGAAGGAGAATAGTTTATTATGAAACATGCAATTATTAATGTGTGGAACTCAGTGACACAAGTTGTTATTGAGATAAACACTATCTTAATGAGAGTTAAAAACAGCTCACATGGTGCTCAGCTTTACCAACTCTGAGGTGAAGGGAAGCTGGGAGCCTAAGTGCCCAGGTTCTTTACCTTTCCATCCCTCGAGCAGTGGAGAAGCAAGGAGACTGAGCATCCCATGTCTCTGCTCCTCTGGCTCTTGGCTTGTTCACCCCAGCTTCAGGACTGGAGAGTCAAAGTATTCAGCCTTGGCAGCCCTCTTAGAAAACTCCCATCAATTTTACTTTTTGCCGGGAGCCAGAAAGTGAATTTGACAACAGCCTTCCAGACAAGCATCCAGGAAGCTGCCATTTTAATTTCTCCAATAGAAAAATCAAAATTTTTCAGCAAAACTGAAATTTTGAAAATTTCAGTTTTGCAAGAATGGCATTTTTTGTTTGAGTGATTTTCTGAGGAAAAAATTGACCAGCTCTTAATTTATAGTCAAAATAGGTTGGATACATTTACAAAAGCTATTAATCCTCATGCTTCAGAACATGAAGTGATCACCAGCTGGACCCCAGAAAATGTTTTCACAGATAGTAAAGAACTGAACAATGATTAGGCAGCTGATGTCCTGTGACCACTGCTCATGATTTGTGACCAGTACTCTTATTTTTGCTTTGTGCTTTCCCCCAAATGTGTTGTATCCATCTCTTTTCTTCCATCTGGTATGTAGCCTGAAAGTTCTTTGGAGCAGGGACATTCTTTCTGTTAGGTGTTTGTGCAGTGCCTATTTCATTCTATATAGGTTCTTATATTGGACTTATCACTGCAGTGTCTTACTGTCTTTCAGCAGTGCATTAAACAACCTGACTAACATCTGTCACATGTCTGTTCTCTCATGCTCTCCCCAGGGGCAGAAGTGTGTGCAGTGGAATGTTTCATTTTGAAGGTTTTTTTATTTCTCGCTTTCTTTCTCTCTCTAGTACATACACACATGTTGGTATGTTTTCTTGTTAGTGAAGGCAAGGTCGAAGAATTGTGCCTTATTTGTAGAATGGAAGGTGGTGTAGTTTGTGATGGTTTTTAGTTCCTGGGGGAGTTCCTTCCATAGTCTTGGGACAGGCCTGAGAAAGCTCTATCTCCTGCACAGACAAGCTTTACCCTTAATGTAGAAAGTTTCTTTGTGTCATAAGAGCAAAGTTGATGCTGTCTTCATCCTAGAACTTTAGGTGATCTTTTAGACATCCTGGGCTCCTTGAGCACTTTGAAGGACTGAGACTTTAAATTTGAATGGATATTCTATGGGAAGACAGGACAGGGAGCCATGGAATGATCTGATGCGTTCATGGTAGCCAGTGTGGCTGAGGAGCCATGCTGCAGTGTTCTGTACCAGCTGGAGTTTCCCAAGCACTGAAGTCTCCATACCCAGGTATATCACATTGCTCTAGTCCAGACAAGAGGTGTCAAAGGTGGGAATAACTGAAGCCAAGCACAATTGTGCCTAGCACAATGGCTCTGATTGAGACCGCCTAGGCATTATTACAATACAAATATTGATAATAATGGTGCCTTTTGGGAGGGAGGCGGGGTATGTTTTTCTCGAACCATCCAGCATTTACCACTCTCAAAGACAGGATACCAGAACACGTGGATCATTGGCTTGTTCTGATATGGATGTTTCCCTATTGGATTCTGTTATTTTCTACATTTATTGGCCTTGGGCTTTTTTCCATTTCTGAAAAAATGGCCCTTTTTCTTAATAGGGCCCTAGACAGGCCCATTAAACACATGGCCTATTTTATAATAGCAAGACCTACTATACCACGTAAATAGTTGTAATATTGTTTGATATGTACTAGAACTGATTTAATACATTTTTGTGTTATTAATATCCTGTCTTTCCCAAATAGTAGACAGTTTGTAACATGTACCATGAAAATCTTGTGTAAGGCAAGTGACAATTTTCCTTAAACACACCTTAAAAATCAGCCTCCTTTAAGGTCTCTCAAACTGGACATCAAAAAAAAAAAAAAAAGAACCACTAGTCACTTTTGCTGTTTAAACTAGAATGGAGCAATTACTCTTCTGCATTTAACTTACATCAGCACCTTAAATGGAAAGCTTCCCAGCATAATGTCAATGGCACTTCATTTCCTACCAAATATAATGCCATTGTTAGAGGAGAATTAGATATACCACAGCAAGTTCTTAGTGAAGTTACTTGGATTACATCCATGCTACTTTTCAGTTCCTCTTACCAAATCAATGAAAGTCAATTCAATACCACCAAAACTCTATAATGTGAAACACACATGTCTTGTGGTGTTGCAATGAGTCTAGCAGGAAGTGACATTGCAGGAAAATAATTAAAAGGCTGAAATACTTTATTGGTGATTTATTGGAATGGTTTTGCATACTTTGCTGTCTTCATGTATAGTGTTCATTATCTCTTAAATCATGTGCCTTGCTAGCCTCTCAGTTTATGGAAGTGTACACTGTAGTATACTAAAGCTTATAATTATTGCTGAAGAATATTTACCCAAGTTGGCTTGGTCAAATTTGGGCAGCTGTATGGAGCCACTGTGTGGAAGGGTGAATGTAGAAATCCTACTCTGAGGCCAGAAATTTGGGCCTATCCATAGGTTCAGCACCAGTGGAAGGATGTGTGTGTCTGAGAGGCAGGACAACTTGAATTGTGTGTACATTAGCAGACTTTATCACAATTGATATGTTTATTACTTTTTAGCTGATTAAATGGTTCTTGGAAGTGTGATGGTGTATACAAACCCCACACTCGACAACATGGGGTTTATGAGCTAAGGTGGGCTCAGCTGGCTCTGCCCCATTGCACCGGTGAAAAAAAGTCAGGATTGGAGAGAGAGGTTTAAGAGAGAGAGCCCCAGCCCAGCTGATGGCAAGCCAGAGAGAAGAGCAGGCCTTCAGCACTCAGCTCCTGAAGAGAAGGCGGAAGCTGCCCAGATGCCTGCTGCCTGATGGCCCCTCCCTGAAGAAAGTGAGGGCTAGATGCTGACTTACTTTAAGAGGGAACTACTCCCCTCTACTATCTGTGAGCTCAATGTATTTGTATTAATTCCCTTTGGTTTTGTTTATTGACTATCTTGGAAGGGAAGAGACTTTTAAGTGACCTGATTGAAGGGTCAAGTCTCAGGAAGAGGCAGATCACCGCGGGCTCAAAGTGATTGTCAGTAGGAAGTGCCTGGTTGGGAGAGAACTGCTACACTATGTCCAGCCACGAGGAGGTGCTAGCAGTGAGTCAACCCCTTCACAGAAGCTTCTTATTGGATACCAATTGCAGAACATTAGACATGAAATAAGCAATGCAGGATGGGTGGCCGCTCCAGTCTAATGCCTAGAATATATTGGTCAATTACAAAGAAATAAATTTTAGTTTCAAATGTCAGTGGTGTTATATTAGTAACAGAGCTAAACACAAAATGATTAGTTTAAGACTAATATAGTTCCATCAGTGTCTATAAACAGTCTAATAAGTATTTATTTAAACAGATAGTACTGCATTTAAAATTCTCCAGAAACTTTAGAACTGCAAATTTATTCTCAGGAAATTAAGGTACCTTCATGTTTGAAAGGTCACAGGAAATTATTACAGGGAAGGGATGAATTAATCGGACGTGCTGTGGTTATATTCAAATGCAAATTTAGAATAATTGTTAAAATTCTTGACCAGGAACTGTCAAATGGCAGCAGACACATCTGATAGTAGTCATAGTTAAAGCATAAATGAGAAAGATATTAGTTCTGAATTTTAACATTTTACAATGTTTATAAACTCATAAAACATAATAATATTTGACTGATTTAAAAATATTACTTCACAGAAAGGGCCATAATTGATGGGTGTCATGACCACATACAGCACTTGATTATTGTGGACACGTCAAGGCTCATAAAAAATCGGATGTAATTTTCTACTCTTTTGCATTAATAGCACAGAATTGGGTTTTTTTCTCTTTCTTCTAGAGCTTGGGCCCTTCTTTCATGGAGTAGTCCCAATGACTTCCATAGGATGACTTAGTCTGTAAGGTACTGTAAGGGTACAGAAAGCAGAATTTGCCCCACAGGATTATTTATATTTTGGACTATAGTTGGTATCAACTGCTTTTAAATTAAATGTTACTAAAACATTTTATAGGAAAACAATCAGAGTAAAATTGCATTGCAATTCTCTTTATTTCACGTTGATATAATGGCAACATTGTATTACAATGAATAAAATATCAGGGATAGTAAACCCCAAACATGCAGGGCTTCCGAAGTACAGGCCTCCATCTCTTTACATAATTGCCCAGACTTAAGTTCAAACCTGTGACAGACAGAATAAAAAAGGAGGGAGGATTTGTGATCTTTAATATATTTTCCAGTCTATCTGTGCTGATCACCAAGTCTACATTTGTAACAGCCCACTTTGCTGCAGAGCAGAGGGATATTATGTTCATGTTTTGCAGTCTACCTTTGTTCTTTTGTGATATAATTTCCCTTATATCCAGAATACACATAAGAAAAGTCACTGTTGGGGATCTATAGTTCAATTTCGTATTTTCTTCTCTTTTTCTATATGTGATAGTGATGCTCCCTTGCCCCCTTCACTCCACTCAGCCATCATGACATGCCACCCCCTTATTGGCCTTTTCCCAAGCTCATCTCTTTACTCCTTCAATGTGACTTCCTATGCCAGGAACACCTTCCCTCACCTGCTCTTCTGTGTGTCTACACTCTCTTTCTTCAGCTTTCCTCTTCAAGTATATTTCTTCCAGGAGGGATATAAATTGTAGTACTCCCCTTTTAGAAGTGTTCATAAAGCAGAAAACAACAAACAAACAAGGAATTCACAAGATATTTGATTAATCATCCCCTCCACACACACATACTTTTGTTTCATCCCATTTCCCATCCTTGTTGTATGAATGAGACTCTGTGCAAGCACAGAGACCTTCCCATGTACATCATCTCAAAGGACCAAATTGTAAGCTCTTCAGGACACAGACCTTGTTTTCCTATGTTTGCAAAGTGCCCAGCACACTTTTGGAGCTATACAAATAATACACAAGAATAATATCATAATTAATCTGGTGGATATCTAGAACAAAAGCACAAGATCCAAATTTTCAGTGAGCCCACTTAATTATATTTCCAAATACAATTGGAGTGGGTCCAGAGAAGAGCAACAAGAATGATTAAAGGTCTTGAGAACATGACCTATGAAGGAAGGCTGAAAGAATTGGGTTTGTTTAGTTTGGAAAAGAGAAGACTGAGAGGGGACATGATAGCAGTTTTCAGGTATTTAAAAGGGTGTCATAAGGAGGAGGGAGAAAACTTGTTCATCTTAGCCTCTAAGGATAGAACCAGAAGCAATGGGTTTAAACTGCAGCAAGGGAGGTCTAGGTTGGATATTAGGAAAAAGTTCATAACTGTCAGGGTGGTTAAACACTGGAATAAATTGCCTAGGGAGGTTGTGGAATCTCCATCTCTGGAGATATTTAAGAGTAGGTTAGATAAATGTCTATCAGGGATGGTCTAGACAGTATTTGGTCCTGCCATGCGGGCAGGGGACTGGACTCGATGACCTCTCGAGGTCCCTTCCAGTCCTAGAATCTATAAATCTATGAATCTAAACCTAACACATGCTTAAAACTTACTTTTCCCTCTAGATCTCACTATTGAGCTTCAGTGCCTTGATTTAAAGAGCCACCAAGTAAGCTGAAACACAATTGTTTCTAAAGGGATTTTTATCTTTATTTTATATTCCAATTGCCACTATGTGTGTAAAGCAATGACACAGGCCTCAACAGAGAAAAAAAGACTGCACAAGAAGACAAACAGTTGGATTGAAGATGAGAAGGTCTGGTGGCCTTGAAACCAAGAGCTTGTAGATGGTGGAGCATAGCAGTAAGGTCTTATAAGTCCCAGAGCTAGGCTGAGAAAGAATGACTGACTGATGTACAACCAAGCCTTAAAAAACATAGCACATCTCAACATGCGCACTGTTATTATTAGAGATTTGCCCATGCTATATAATTTTGCATTGGATCTGATACAGAGGATTTTCTAGCTGTTGTGTGTGCTGAAAATGCTGTTCAGCTCTAGGTGCTGTCCAGCATAAAAAGTGCAGATATGTCACCATTAGCTTTAGCAGGGGAAAGATCGAGATTGGGGTTTATGAAAATTAGTGAATTTGGAGTGGTTACAGTGAAACATACTGATAAGGTGTATATAAATATATAATTTGTTTGATAGTTATAAAGATGTAAATATTTAATAAAGATCGTTTTAAGTGGTCATGGCTAGGGAAAACAAGGAATCAAAGCTATGGAAATCAAAAGAGCAGCCTTAGAATGATTCGGCCAATAGCAATCAGGTAGACTGGGGTGAAATAAAGGTCATTCCAATACCTTAAGGGAGGGGTCAGTTAGATAGAATACAGGTCTTCAAACAGGTCCGGCTCTAAAGGCACAGGTTTTCAATTAGGTCCAGATTCCAAAGGCCTTGGAGCTGATTGGTGGGTTAGAACCATATGATGTGTTAAACCAACCAATCATAATAGGTCAAAATCTGTATATAAGGTGGACAGCTGATAGGCATCATGTCAGTGTAAGTGGAAGGTACTGGTGTGGATGGGCAGCAGAGGAGATAGGAGAAGAACAGAGTAAGAAAAAAGAGCTGAAATCAGGAAGGCAGACGAAAAGAAGCAGATCAATGCCAGTAATTGACGGAACACAAGGACCAAATCAGAGAGAGAGAAAGAAAACAACAGAGAAAGTAAGCATGATGATTTCAATAGAAGACTCCAATTGAAGCATGTATATGTATGCCTGAGTTAAAAAAGCTGTATGTCTGTGTATGTGTGTTCATTGTTTTTAATGCCTTGCTGTCAGAATTCTGCATGCAACTGGCCATTCCATGCAGAATGTAACCACTTAAAACTGTGTTTTAATTGTATAATATCATAGTATTGGGTATTTGGTTATGTATATGTGCTCCTAGTATTGTTTGTATTTTAATGTATTCCTGTTATGTTAACAAGGTTTATGGTTTATTCTTTTTTGGGGTATGTATTAGACTTATTGAATTAGGGAATATTATGTGTTAAATAAAGGTTATTTTGTTTTTAAAGAAATGACTTACTGTGTGTCAATTCTTTGAATGGAAGGCTGTATCCGTGTTCTCCCAAGGGTTAACAGAACTAGTCTGTTTTGAGGAGTCCTCTGAGGGCCAGAGACAAACTCCCAGTAATTCCTCTAGGGTGGGCCACCTCCTGTTACTTACCAAAACAGACCAAATTAACAACTGAGTTATTAGGGTAGGAAGGCCATTGTGGGATGCCTGAAGTCTGAATTTTGGAGTAACAGATCCAGACTGAGCCTGAGGCATGTTTATATCTGGCAATTTGGTTTTTGTTCCATTGAAGAGACAGTGGTATTTCATGAAGCATGAGTTTGGAATTAAAACCTGGGATTGAGAATTAGGAGAGTTGGGTTCTTTTCCTAACTCTGCCACTGGTTTCTTGGCTGAATTTGAGCAAGTCACTTGACCTTCTTGTCCCACATTGACCTATCTGCAAAATGGAGATGAGATAGCAAGAGGGGAATAGAAAAAAAGATGAGTGGTAACATAAAGTAAGTGAAATCAGGGAACTGGCAGAGTATTGTAAGAAAAACAAAAGAAAGATGGGCAAAGGGAGAAACAGAGGGTGCAGGATTAATGGAAAAGGCCAGGACTATGAGGAGAGTATAGAGCAAGGAGAATGATGTTTATGAATAGGGCTGGCACTTGAGGCTGTACGTATCACGTTAGATTTATTTTGGCACTCAAATGCAAATGTGTTTGCCATAACTACTATTGGGAAAACATTTCATGTTTTAATAACTGAAGACTAACCCATTAAACCATGAAATCAATATCCCTACAGAAAGTAAATATGCATCAACGGTACATTTAATCTACTTTGTTTAACAGTTTAAGTTCTATAATTATGGATATTTAAATTTGCTATCTTTTTACTATTTATATTTTGTTGTGGAAGAAAATTCAATATTAGCTTTGCATGAAGCAAGTAATTCTTACAAACATAAAATAAAACAATTTAAATATAATTCCAAGAAAACAAAATAGTGGAAAAATTACTGTACATTGCAAGCAAACAAGGATTATGTGCTTGGTGAAGTACTTAGAATAATGAATATATGTTGGCTTGCATGAGAGGCCTGCAGATTTCAGCTTAAATACACTTCACTTTAAATGATGTAAATGGAAAAAATATTCATAATTAAGGGTAAAGAAAAAATATCCTTCTTCCAAATTATGTAAATATGTAAATAACCAAAATAATGAGGTTTAGTTTCTAGTACTGGTAGACTGTTGTTTGTCTGCTATGCAAAACAAGTACAAATACGGTTTTCACTTCTCAAAGGAATTAACGGAAAAAGGTGATTTCACTTTGTGCAATGTATTGTGTTCACAGGTTTCAGCACCACTTACATACTATACAGGAGGCAAAGAAGAGCAAAAAACAATGAGCAGGAGAAAAAATTGTTGTTGTCATTTCTAATAGGGTAATGCCCCAGTCAGGATCATGGCCCCATTGTGCTTGGCACTGTCCAAACACAGATGAAAAGAGAGACCCTGAATGAGAGCGCTTACAATCTAAAAGAGAGACCTTAAAAGTGTAAATAGATTTATTAACTGAGCTAGAAAGAAATTATGAACAACATGGCCTGCAAATCTTTGAATTCCATTCACTGCCAACTATTGGTGAAATCCTGGTCCCACCAAAGTCAATGACTTAAATGGGGACAGGGCTTATTATTAATTTTTTACAAAAGGGCTAGGCTGGGATATTTCTGCTCTGGTAAAGACCTACTTCTTCTTCTTTTTCAACCCTTAGCCAAATGGTGGGTCATAGCAATCGTTCACCACTTGGTCCATTCCTGTGTGGCCACAAGGGCTTGATGGCCTGAGAGTACAAAAACAGAACCGACTTGATGAACCCATGTAATGGAGGTCTGCCTCTGGGCTGCCTCCACCCTCCGGTGGTGGAATTTTATCCTGGATGTTACAAGTCACCTGGAGAATGGCATTTACCGGAACATCTTGTGGCATTCTCCCGACATGTCCAAAACTTACTTAGACAAGTTAGATGTCTTCAAATCACCAGGGCCTCATTAAATGCATCCTGGAATACTCAAGGAGCTGACTGAGGAGATCTCTGAGCCATTGACAATTATCTTTGAAAATTCATGGAACACGGAAGACATCCCAGAAGACTGGAAAAGGGCAAATATAGTGCCCATCTATAAAAAGGGAAATAAGGCCAATCTGGAGAATTACAGACCAGTCAGCTTAATTTCTGTACTAATGGAAGCAAATAATTAAGCAATCAATTTGCAAACAACTAGAAGATATTAAAGTGGTAAATAACAGTCAACATGGATTTGTCAAGAACAAATCATGTCAAACCAACCTGACAGCTTTCTTTGACAGGGAAAGTCAAAGAAATAGGGGGGAAGCAGTAGTTGTGGTATACCTTGACTTTAGTGAGGCTTTTGATACTATCTCGCATGACTTTCTAATAAACAAACTAGGGAAATGAAACCTACGTGGAGCTACTGAAAAGTGGGTGCATAACCGGTTGGGTTATATCTTCATCAATGATTCAGATAATGACATAGAGAGTACACTTATAAAGTTTGTGGACAATAACAGGCTGGGAGGGATTGCAAGTGCTTTGGAGGATAGGATTAAAATTCAAAATGATCTGGACAAACTGGAGAAATGGTCTGAATTAAATAGGATGAAATTCAATAAGGACAAATGCAAAGTACTCCACTTAGGAAGGAACAATCAGTTGCACACATACAAAATGGGAAATGACTGCCTAGGAAGGAGTACTGCGGAAAGGGATCTTGGGGTCATAGTGGATCACAAGTTAAATATGAGTCAACAGTGTAACGCTGTTATAAAAAAGCAAACATCATTCTGGGATGTATTAGCAAGAGTATTGTAAGCAAGACACAAGAAGTAATTCTTCCACTCTACTCTGCACTAATTAGGCCTCAACTGGAGTATTGTGTCCAGTTGTGGGTGCCACATTTCAGGAAAGGTGTGGAAAATTGGAGAAAGTCCAGAGAAGAGCAACAAAAATGATTAAAGGTCTAGAAAACATCACCTATGAGGGAAGATTGAAAAAATTGGGTTTGTTTAGTCTGGAGAAGAGAAGACTGAGAGGGTATATAACAGTTTTCAAGTACATAAAATGTTCTTACAAGGAGAAGGAAGAAAAATATTTTTTCTATGAAAAGGTTATGATTTGCTGGTTATGATTATGCTATCTGTATGCATATATCATTTTTGTATTTGAAGTTATGAATATTGTCTCTATACCTTAACCTCTAAGGATAGGACAAGAAGCAATGGTCTTAAATTGCAGCAAAGGTGGTTTAGGTTGGACATTAGGAAAAACTTCCTAACTGTCAGGGTGGTTAAGCACTGAAATAAATTGCCTAGGGAGGTTGTGGAATCTCCATCATTGGGAACAACAAAGAGTCTGGTGGCACCTTAAAGACTAACAGATTTATTTGGGCATAAGCTTTCGTGAGTAAAAACCTCACTTCTTCGGATGCATAGAGTGAAAGCTACATATGCAAGCATTATATACTGACACATGGAGAGCAGGGAGTTACTTCGCAAGTGGAGAACCAGTGTTGACAAGGCCAATTCAATCAGGGTGGATGTAGTCCACTCCCAATAATAGATGAGGAGGTGTCAATTCCAGGAGAGGAAAAGCTGCCTCTGTAGTGAGCCAGCCACTCCCAATCCCTGTTCAAGCCCAGATTAATGGTGTTGAATTTGCAAATGAATTTTAGTTCTGCTGTTTCTCTTTGAAGTCTGTTTCTGAAGTTTTTTTGTTCAATGACAGTGACTTTTAAATCTGTGATAGAATGACCGGGGAGATTGAAGTGTTCACTTACTGGCTTATGTATGTTACCATTCCTGATGTCCGATTTGTGTCCATTTATTCTTTTGCGGAGGGACTGTCCGGTTTGGCCAATGTACATGGCAGAGGGGCATTGCTGGCACATGATGGCATATATGACATTAGTGGATGTGCAGGTGAATGAGCCCCTGATGGTGTGGCTGATGTGGTTGGGTCCTCTGATGCTGTTGCCAGAGTAGATATGGGGACAGAGTAGGCAACGAGGTTTGCTACAGGGATAGGTTCCTGGGTTGGTGTTTCTGTGGTGTGGTGTGTAGTTGCTGGTGAGTATTTGCTTCAGGTTGGGGGGTTGTCTGTAAGCGAGGACTGGCCTGCCTCCCAAGGTCTGTGAGAGTGAGGGATCATTTTCCAGGATAGGTTGTAGATCGTGGATAATGCGCTGGAGAGGTTTTAGCAGGGGGCTGTATGTGATGGCCAGTGGTGTTCTGTTATTGTCCTTGTTGGGCCTGTCCTGTAGTAGGTGATTTCTGGGTACCCGTCTTGCTCTGTCAATCTGTTTCCTCACTTCCCCAGGTGGATATTGTAGTTTTACGAATGCTTGATAAAGATCTTGTAGGTGTTTGTCTCTGTCTGAGGGGTTGGAGCAAATTCGGTTGTATCTTAGGGCTTGGCTGTAGACAATGGATCGTATGATGTGTCTTGGATGGAAGCTGGAGGCATGTAGGTACGTATAGCGGTCAGTAGGTTTCCGGTATAGGGTGGTGTTTATGTGACCATCACTTAATTGTACTGTAGTGTCCAGGAAGTGGATCTCTTGTGTGGACTGGTCCAGGCTGAGGTTGATGGTGGGGTGGAAATTGTTGAAGTCCAGGTGGAATTCTTCAAGGGCCTCCTTTCCGTGGGTCCATATGATGAAGATGTCATCAATGTAGCGCAAGTAGAGGAGGGGCACTAGGGGACGAGAGCTGAGGAAGCGTTGTTCTAAGTCGGCCATAAAAATGTTGGCATACTGTGGGGCCATGCGGGTACCCATAGCAGTGCCACTGACTTGAAAGTATAAGTTGTCCCCAAATCTGAAGTGGTTGTGGGTGAGGACGAAGTCACAAAGCTCAGCCACCAGGCTTGCTGTGGCCTCATCAGGGATACTGTTCCTGACAGCTTGTAGTCCATCCTCATGTGGAATATTGGTATAAAGTGCTTCTACATCCATGGTGGCCAGGATGGTGTTTTCAGGAAGAACGTCAATGCCCATCATTGGGGATTTTTAAGAGCAGGTTGGACAAACACCTGTCAGGGATGGTCTAGATAATACTTAGTCCTGCCTTGAATGCAGGGGACTGGACTTGATGTCCTCTCAAGGTCCCTTCCAGTTCTATGATTCTATGAAAAGCGTAAGACACGATCTGTGGACAATGGTCCTGGTAGAGTATAGACCGGAGCAACAATAAACAGCTGCATTGCAAATGCAGTTATTCCATTTTATGTCCAATATAAAATGTTGGTATTTTGTGGGGAAAGCCTCCAACTTTGCCCTGTCTGAGTGGCATAATGTCCATGTTTGGCAGCCGTACAACAGTATGGGGAGGATACAGCTCGAATAGATCCTGAATTTGGTTGTTGTCCTGAGATGATAGATTGTTTTAATTTTATTCATCTGTAACTTTTTTCCCACACTCCCATAAAAGAGCTTCCATGGTTTAGAGGATCACTGAAGCAGTTTTTTTGCTTATCTTTTATTTAGGCATATTGTAGGTCCTGCTTAAATGGCCACTGATTTTGACTGGAATTATATTGGGCCCACAGTGAGAAAGGCAGCAGAATAAATGAATGCAAGTGTCAAGGCTGCTTCCCCACTCTGAACTTTAGGGTACAAATGTGGGGGCCTGCATGAAAACTTCTAAGCTTAACTACCAGCTTAAATCTGGTCCGCTGCCACCACTCCCAAATGTGCTAATTCCCTTCCCTGGATAGCCTTGAGAGACTCTTCACCAATTCCCTGGTGAATACAGATCCAAACCCCTCAGATATTAAAACAAGGAGAAATTAACCATCCCCCCTCCTACCTCCCACAAACTCCTGGTGGATCAAGAGCCAACCCCCTTGGATCTAAAAACAAGGAAAAATCACTCAGATTCTTAAAAAGAAGGCTTTTAATTAAAGAAAAAGGTAAAAATCATCTCTGTAAAATCAGGATGGAAACTAACTTTACAGGGTAATCAAACTTAAAGAGCCCAGAGGAATCCCCTCTAGCCTTAGGTTCAAAGTTACAGCAAACAGAGACAAACACTCTAGCAAAACGGTACATTTACAAGTTGAGAAAACAAAGATAAAAACTAACACGCCTTGCCTGGCTGTTTATTTACAAGTTGGAAATATGAGAGACTTGTTCAGAAAGATTTGGAGAGCCTGGATTGATGTCTGGTCCCTCTCAGTCCCAAGAGCGAACAACCCCCAAAACAAAGAGCACAAACAAAAGCCTTCCCCCCACCAAGATTTGAAAGTATCTTGTCCCCTTATTGGTCCTTTGGGTCAGGTGTCAGCCAGGTTACCTGAGCTTCTTAACCCTTTACAGGTAAAAGGATTTTGGAGTCTCTGGCCAGGAGGGATTTTATAGTACTGTACACAGGACAGCTGTTACCCTTCCCTTTATAGTTATGACAGCAAGCAAAATTATATTGGAAAAGATCTCGTACTTTTAAAAGTAATTAAAAAATCTATAAAACCTATATGAGCAAAGCATCTTAAAGGCTGTCACAGAAGAAAAGAGCTGACAAAGGAAACTCTAACATAACAATTTTTTTCAGAATATCAGATTGGATATAAAATTTAACAATATACTTTTAAGAATTCCAAACTATCTTTTCATCCAGACTTAGGTATCCTAACACAGTCAAAAGAGGGAGGGGGCACTTTGCTTCCATCTAGGCAATCCTTCATGATGTAAACATAGTAGTGAAATTCTGCAGTCAATATCAGATCAAAACATAGTTTTGAGGATCATGCACAGTTGAAAAATGAGTCCTGGTAAACGATAAAGCTTTTGTGCACTATCTCCAAGATTTGGAAACACATGAGATTATGACAAGATTGTTCTTCTTTCTAGATTGATTTCCTAATAAGTTTACTAACAATGCACTGCATTGCTTTTGCCTTTCAGTAACATATGCAACCCTAAGACTCCCTCTATGCCAGCTGGCAAGGGGGTTACAAGAATAATCTGACTCTAATATGTAGATTCTGGTTTACCGAAAAATATCTTGTGAGGTCTTAAATGAAAGCCACTGCCATGGTGGTCATTAATATATTGTAAAATGTATGTACAGACACGATGTAAGGATTATGTATGTATGCCTGTATCCAGGCAGAGCTGACCAACAGGTTTTCTGCCAGATAAAAAAATGTTTATTCACCTGTCTCTCTGTCGGTATGTAAATTGAGCATTGCAAGCCAACACAATGGAAGTTCCATTTATATATAAAGTCAACAGGAGGATGCAAAATCAACTGGGTGGCAGCATACCAGAGAATAAACTGTGGGGTGGGAGGCAGATTATCCTGCCTTGAAGTAAAAAAAATTTACTTTGGGGGATAAAAGGAGAAGGTAAGGATGACATCCCTTTATCTGGCACCTGTAAAGTAATCTGGCAGTGCTATTCCGTTCATGAAAATGGGATAACAACTAGCATTGGATGAAATGCTGCTGTGACGTTATCTGATTCAGATATGACCATATAGATCATTTTTGCAACCGCTGTTATATATTTGCAACAAATCTTGTACAAAATGCGGCATGTAAGATGTCTATGAAAAGGTTATGATTTGCTGGTTATGATTATGCTATCTGTATGCATATATCATTTTTGTATTTGAAGGTATGAATATTGGCTCTATACCCGGATTTCAAATGTTTGTTCCTGGAGTACTGCCCACAAGGTAGCTAGCCAGCACATCACAAATTAAGTGGCTCATCAAGAAACACTTAACTGACAATGGACCATGGGAGATGCCCATCTACACTGAATGGACTTTCCTGCAAACATATTGTTTGAGATACAGGCAATGGCTTCTACTGTGTCCAAACCGTCATGCACAGACATGTGACTTGTGCATGTGACTCCAAACACTATCTTGTCACCTGTAATTTTCCACTAGTTGTGCTGAGGGCTTTGTTTGAAACAATGGGTTTCCCTCCACAGGGCAGAAAATATAAAAGGCCCTGGAAACCCCTCCATTTGGCCTCTTTTCTACTCCAGCCTCTGGATTATGAATTTACATTAATGGATTCAGAGTAGCAGCCGTGTTAGTCTGTATCCGCAAAAAGAACAGGAGTACTTGTGGCACCTTAGAGACTAACAAATTTATTAGAGCATAAGCTTTCGTGGACTACAGCCCACTTCTTCAGATACAGTACTGGGCTAGCTTGATTATCACTTCAAAAGTTTTTTTCTCTTACTTAATTGGCCTCTCAGAGTTGGTAAGACAACTCCCACCTGTTCATGCTCTTTGTATGTGTGTGTGTATATATATCGCCTCAATATATGTTTCACTCTATATGCATCCGAAGAAGTGGGCTGTAGTCCACGAAAGCTTATGCTCTAATAAATTTGTTAGTCTCTAAGGTGCCACAAGTACTCCTGTTCTTTTTACATTAATGGAAGCATTTTAACCAAGGAATTGAGGACCTTCCAATGATTTGGAAGCAGCCAGAGACTTGACTTAAGCCAGAAGTTTATTCCATCACTGCTATAAGCCTGAACCAAGAACTTTGCAATTAATGTATGTATTTGATTCCTTTAATCAATTTTAACTTTCTTTCTTTTTATAAATAATCCTTTAGATTTTAGATACTAAAGGATTGGCATCAGCATGATTTTTGGGTAAGATCTAAGTTACATATTGACCTGGGTGTGTGGCTGATTCTTTGGGCTCAGAAAAACCTTTTATTTGAAGAGATTGGTTTTAAAGAACCTCTCATCTCTAAGTCTAGTGTTTTCAGTGGTAATACAAGGACTGGAATGCTAAGGAAACTGCCGTTATGACTTCTTGTTAGCCAGTGTGGTGAAACAGAAGTTTACTTTCGTTGCTGGTTTGGTATATCCTATGGGGGCTTAGCCACCAGTCTTGGGATGTATCTGCCCTATTTTTCAGCAGTTCTCCTGAATTTGGCATCCTCAGTTGTGACCCACTGAGGCACGGTTACAGCTGCAAAGGACTTTTAAAGTGAGATAAAGTTTTTTACACAGAAGGTTAGCCTGCTAACAAGTTCAGTCTCTAGAAATCATGTTATGATTTTGTTTTATATGTAACCCTTTTGTTTCAATTAGCCTTATTCACTATCTCTTGAATCTTTGATAATAAACATTTGTTTTCAATATAAATACATTTAAGTGTTGTGGTATTATATTAGAAGCTGATCCTGATTTGATTCATTCAAGCTGGTATGCACATTGTTCCCTGGGAACAGAACATCTGGCATTTCTTTGACTGTACAGTGGATAAAGGGCTGGACACTACAAGGAAAGGCTTCAAAGGGTCTTGGAGACTGGACTGCACCTTTTGTTAACCTGCAAGGCAAAGTAAGGGCTGGCATAGCCCAGAGGAGCCTGGGTGGCTAACAGGCCTGTGGTGTCAGGGAGCTGACACTCAGTTAAGCACAGGCCAAGAGGTAGCAAAGTGACTTACAGTCCCAGATACCCTGGGGACCGTCACAAGATATTCCATTTATTTTCTTATTATAGCATATTTTAAGCTTTCTTTGTAGCCAGAATAATTCTTTATAAAGTGCCATTGGGACCTTTCCTCTCTTTGCTTCTCCCATATTCTACGGATTATTGCATATGCATATCATTTACCAGGCCAGAGCCACATGAGAATTTTTGAACCATTATTTTAGTTGATAGTGTCCAGAGATGTAACACTGAATTACAGTATAATTGTATGTAAGGAAGGCAACTGGCTATATGTTACTGTCTCACTACTCATGCTTATAAATATTTGCTTGGTATTGCAGAAATCCATAACATACACAGAGCAAGTGGATTTTGTATTTCAGTGGGTTCATGGAGGTATGGGTGCAAAACCAATGGGAAAAGATCTGTTTCGTAAAGGATCTTCATTGTTCACTATTGCCTCTGTTTGTCCCTTAATGAACTGATATAGCAGCTTGTCCTCCTGAAAAATGCCACAAATAAGTGGTCAGAACTCATGGATGCAACTAGTTGGTTGATTCCAATGGTGAGTCTGATGGTCTTCTCAGATGACCTCAGAGATAGGATTCTCTGGCTATGCAGATATCTACAGCCACAGGCAGTAGCATAATTCAGCAGCAGCTACTCTCCTGGTATTCAGTGGTGCGGGAACACTTTTAATAGTGGGGGTGCTGAAAGCCAGCCCCCTTATCTCTGTCTGTGCCCCCCCTCCCCAGAGCTGGGGCAGGGAGCAGGACCGTGTCTCTGGGAGGGGGGACCTGGACAGGGTGAGGGGGCCGAGGCTCGGCCATAGCTGGGGTCGAGAATGGGGCCGGCAGCCAGTACACTGGGTGCAGGGCTGGTAGCGGAGCCCAGGTTGCAGCACCCCACCACCACCCCTAGTTCCTACACCTATGCTCGTGTGGTCCCCAACAGCCCACAAAGCCAACTGTATATCCATTTCTCATTCCAAAAATCTTATCTGCCTTCCTCTTTCACAGCCCCCATTCTCAGGGGAAAAAAACCTGACTCTCTCCCAAAGTTAAATGATATACAGGATACTGGGCTGGATGGACCTTTGCTCTGACCCAGTATAGCCATTCTTATGTTCTTACATGTGATTGTTGACTCTTATTATCTAACTTCTCAGACTTTCTCATCATGGAGATAACCTACCAATGTGAACTAATGCACTGGTGTCTGGCTATGTCTTCAGAAACCATAGGTCTGAGACAAACTTCTTTGATTCTTCTCAATGAGGCTGAAAAGCAAGGTAAAAATTTAAACGTCTACATTGCCAACTATTTTATTGCTGATTTTCAAGCAGAAACATCCAGTTCTTATGGGACTATGAGTTTAACCTCAGTAGAGTATGACCATCATTTCCATCCTACCCTCCATATGACCTCTGTTTACCATCTAGGAAGTCTATGGTGCTTCTAGTTAATCGCATTACAATTCAAAATCACCAACCATCATATCAGAATGAAAAAGGAGAGAAAGTAAGATGGTAATCTGAATGAGGGATGTATAAAGTATGATAACTCATGTCCCGGAAAATTGAGAATTCGAGCTTTCTTACAACATGTATTTTGGTAATAAACAATTCACAAGATATGAGATCTTAGAAAAGCCACTGGTCCCTTGCTGTAACACTGCTCCTTTGGGATTTAGAACTTCAGAATAATGTTACTTTTATGCAATAGACAAGTGTCAGAGCTAAACTGAAATGTCTTGAAAGTGCCAAGAAACTAAAATGTATAGACCTCTGAAATTATATTTCTATGATAAATACTGTAAACCAGTGGTGAATGAGCAATAAGATCATTCATCTGTCTATGGGTGGATTAAAATCTAAATGTTTAGAGACTGTCAAAGTTTTTCAGACTGATTGTTGCCAATTCCATAATAAACATATCTTAAAAATGTAAGGCTAGAAGGGCCCCCAAGTGGCCATTTAGTCTGGTCCTAGCCCCACCCCCCAAGCTAAATCATTCCTGACAGTTGTTTCTCTAACCTGTTCTTTAAAACCTCCAGTGATAGGGATTTTCCAACCTTCCTAGGTAACCTGTTTGTATGTTTAACTATCCCCTTCTAGTTAGAAAAGTTTTCCTAATATCCAACCTAAAGGTTAGGATCAGTGCAATGTAACAGATACACTTCTCACAATGGTTCAGACAAAACAAAGAAAAATACCCCTCTCTTTTTGGGGGAGATCTGTATTTACCATCTAGGAAGTCTATGGTGCTTTTAGTTAATAGCATTACAATTCAAAATCACCAACCATCTTTTTTTTTTTTCATGGCTGATCTCAAGTCAGTTATAGGAATCATATTAGTGTGATTTCTACAGAGCAGTTTGCCCTTTGCAAGACTGCATGCTAATCCATCAGTCTTTCCCTTTAGGCTCCCTTTATAAATCTCCTCATTAGTGTAGACTAAGGTTACCTGTCCTGCCTGGCTAATCTAGTAATGAGACTCAGCTGTCTTACTCAGACCCACAGCGGCTAAAGAGGCCTCTAGAAAACCTGTCTAGGATCATGAGAATTGAGAACCACTCTTCCCAAAGCCGAGGGAAGAGATCTTGGTGGCACATTACATATCCTGACAGCTTGGGGATTTCCCAAAGTGTTCATTGGTAGAGGAGGTGTCTGTCTGCCTTTGAGGATTCTCCCATTGACCTCTGAAGATGTTGTATGCTCAGACACATGACTAAAGCATGATGCAGTCATTTGCTGTATACAAAATATCCCACCTACCTTAAGAGGTAAGATTAAAGGCAACATATGAATCATTGAATGTATACTTATAGCAGCATTACTTTGATTATATTTTATAATTGAGAAATGCTCATTATCCTATAACAATAATGTCTCTAATGAATAACCAACACATTATAACATGTAGCTGCATGACCTTACTTGAGATTTCTAGATTTATGCAATTGGGAGTTGCATAAGGTAATTGCAAATTGAGTTCTAATTTGAAAAAAAAAAAACATGGTAATGCTAAACTTGCTATTCAAGTCCTGGTGGACAATGATAGCATAAATATGCAACACTTTAATACAGAGAGCAGGACAACTAATTGCATATGCAGGTTCTGGAAAGAAAGAGACTGGCAGTGCTCTGAACTAGTCTGACAGCAGCTTGAACAAGTACATGAACATCCCCAAACAATTACCAATCATGCCTGGATAAAAAGTCATTTAATTGGCTGTGTGCATGTTATAAATGGGTTTGGTTTTATTGTTGTCTAAACTTTTGTACATACACTTAAAGTGTTGATCAGAGCATTTTAATGTGTAAATAGATAAAAAATAAACTACCCTATTTAATATGGGTCTGAAGGTAGAATCACAATATTCCATAGTCCACTGTGAATAAACAATGAAATAATCACTGGGCCAGAGAGAGCACAAGATTGAAAATGACCCCATAGCCTGCTGTTTAGACCACTCACCTGGAGGTGGGGGACACAAGAGCCAGTCCCCCTGCTCCAATGACTTTTTAACATTTAGCCACAGTAAAACAGCTTTCTCAGGAGAGACTGAGGGAGACCCACATCAGAATCTCATGTAGCTCAGTGGTTAGGACACTCATCTGAGAGAAAGCAAATCCCTGTTCAAAACCCTTTGTCTCCTTTAGGTAGAGGGGGGACTTGAACCAGGGTCTCCCACATCCTAGGGGAGTACTCTAACCGCTGGGCTAAAAATTAAGGGAGGGCCACAACTTTTCTTCCAGCCTTTTACAAAAATGGCATCGGCACCTAACACTAAATTCTGTTCAGAATCCCAAGCTGATTGAGACACCTCCCACCAATTTAGCTGTCATAGTCCCTGAAAGGGGCAGGCCTCATCACACACCCCTGACCTTGGCATCTCCCATTGGCTAGCTTGGCCAAGGAGCAACCTAACATGCTGGCTTTTGTGAATCCCAGTTTAAAGCACCTGTCTCTCCCCAGTCTTTGTACACAGAGCTTTAGGTGCTAAACTCAGGCTTTGTGAATCCCAGTGATTTTCTAGATGCCTAAAAGTTGTGTGGCAATGCTCAGCATCGCCATGCTTACGTTTCTGTGTGACTCTAAGCCCTGTGGCTTTCAGACCCAGTGCAACACAGTGTATAATGTCCTGGACCAGGCCTCAAAAGAACTGCGTTCTTTCTATTCAAGGGTTTGCCACTGTCCTTCTGAGTGCCTTAGCCAAGTTATTTCACCTCTTTCTGCCGGAGTTTCCCCATCTGTAAAATGTGAATAATGATTCTTGCCTCTTTTGTAAAGTGCTTGGAGGTCTACTGCTATAAAAGAGCAAGGTATTTTTATTAAAAGGACTAACCAGTAAGTGTTAGAGCAGAAGAAGGAGATGAAAAGTATGGAGGAAATTACGTTTAAGGGGGAATCCATTTATCACTGATGCTGGCTGACCTATGTGTAACAAATCTCTTCTTCTCTGCTCCTTTCAGTGTCATAAATCTTATTGCTTTATTTTATTTGTTAAAAAGACCTTTTTGTAGAGATAGACAGTATCTCTGACAAACATTTAGTGTCAGGTGTCAAGATGGTGGGAAAGACAGCATTCGGTTTTTGTTCTGTAGGAAGACAGTGGTAGAATCCACAGTGTCAAACATACAAAACCAGTTTGAGGTAAAAAGAGGGAGTGATAGAGTAAACTTGTCTGAAAATATGTCTGAAGTTAAGGAGTAAGATTGGAAATATCATCACTCTCAAAAGTCAACATTCAATCTAATGAATATTAATCAGCATATTATGATACCTTACAGAGTATATTGTATCCCACCGTGTGATACCAAAACCCACAGTGATTATCTTATTTTCAACTCATGTAAACAAGAGAGAGATTCACAAGTTCATGAGCCGTATGATTGCTTACCTACTACTGCAACAAAAACAGCATAAGGTAAGGACCAGGTAAGATAATCATTATTATTTAGAAAATGTATTACAATTGCAGTAGTGCCTATACGCAGAATGGAAGCCCTATTGTGCCAGGCATGTGCGAACATAAACATGTATCCAAATGTCTGTATTTTCACAATACACTCTAGAATGTATGAAATCAGATCAATTAATAACGTTCAAGAGATTTTTATCCACAAAAAGAATATGTAGCCATAATGCATGGTGGCAATACAAGCTACCTCATCCTACCCAGTCAAATAGCCTCAACTCTAACCTGCAAGGGATCTTCTTGAAGGGTGAGAGGATAGCTCGATCTTCTGGCCCATTCTGTCCCCATTATCAGGGCATAGCCAGCCTACAAAGATGCCAGCAGTTGCTGAGATGCTACTGAAATCCATCTGCCTGGTAGGAACTAAACTGCAACCATCAGCTGAGTGCTCTGATGACTGAATACCCATCAGTTAGTGATTATTTTTGGCTATTAGCAGCAGGGCAGAAACAGTGACTGAAAAACAACTGTTGTCAAAAAAGGAAGCCCTTTTTAATGAAAATTTTCCAACCAGCTCTTGTTAGAAGTGAAAGACTCTGTAGCTCCTTAGCAAACATTTGATCTGTTGAGTCCAACAAGTAGCTAAATCATTATAAATTACAACATGTTTGTACTGTTCATTATTTAAAATATATAATAAAAAATGAAGTTTGTTTCAGATTGGCCAAATAGCCGTCTGAATGGACCTGAATGATTAGATGACATTTGCCAATTGTTGATTAAAAAAAACACCTTTGTTTTGGAATAGTCAGGATGAAGCTCCAAAATAACTTGATGGTTTCAGTCTTATCTGAGTAGTCCTTATATGGAACCATATTTGCAAACACCAGCGATAGCATATTTTGTGAGAGTCTCAAAGTACTAATTTTCCTATGGACTGTATTCCATTTGGGTCATCAAATTCAGTTGTAAAATATAAATATTTTCTAGCCCATAAAAGATATGTGCTGTCTTGGTGCTGATATAAATAGCAGTTTATAATGCAAAAACAATAAAGCTCATTCTAGGTCAAGCATCACAATTTAATAACAGTTCTTCTCAGGTGCTGGAAGCATATGGCATTTAGCCTCAACACTCCAAAGAAATCCCATTATTGCAACACACTTCTTGTCATATGTTATTGCTTACAGAATGCATGGTAGGTAATCTTGTATGTGTGTATCTTCATTCATAAAGAGAACCTACAGATGTCAGCAATTGTGTGATTTTAATAACATTTCCAGTATATTTGGATACTATTATAATATTAGTAATAAAAGTATGGAAAGCTTTGAAAAAGTGATTTTTCTATTTCTGATCTCACTCATCTTCTGCTCCACGCTCTCTCTCTCTCTCTCCACTTCTCCCTCCTCCCCTCACATAGAGGCAGTGAAAATATATGTAATGGTTTCTGATTCTTTATCTGATGTGGCACGGAGAAGTGCAGAGTTACAGAAATCCTGCATGTTTTGGTGTGGGGTAAGGAAGAATATGAAACAGATTTGCAGCTGTAGCTGCCTCTTATCACCTCCAGAAGAACAATGGAGGCACTCAGTGGCCAGGTGGTGTGTGGCCAGCTGAAGCATAGTAGAAATTTGGAACAGTTGCTCTGCACAGCATGTTTTCTCCTCCAATGTGTACACCAAAAAAGGAGTATAGTTAATAGGGCTGTGGTAACTCCCACTTGTGCTCCTGAAACTCTGGGTGATTCCTGCAAAGTGGAGGGTTTCCATTGCTGCTGCTGAAGTAGTTGTGTATTCAGAATCTTGCAAGTAATTGAAGTCACAGAACAGGAATGGTGGTTGAGAGCCAATGGCAGCAAGGAAAGCTAAGCTGCCATTCTGCCAGTGCTGGGAGGCAAAGAGGAGAAGCTAGGATTAGTGTAAATAAAGAGATCCTCTGCACAACTGGCTCAGTGTCTGTGGGATTTAAGTCAGAGTTCCCTTGGCTCCCTAGCTTATAAGGACATAGCAGGCTCTGGCCACTGGATCTTCCAACTCCATAATGTAAAAAAAAATAATAGACAGATGCAGAACTGTTTTAAGGGGGCTCTAAAAGGGGTACTGGAAAACATTTTATAGTGGTGTTGCTGATGATGGAAGCCATGAAAACCATGTATTTGGTGTTTGTTATTACTACTTCTAGCCATTCGAGTTCCAGCACCACTATGCTCTAATCCAGGGGTTCTCAAACTGGGGGTCACGACTCCTCAGGGGGTCACGAGGTTATTACATGGGGGGGGGGGCACGAGCTGTCAGCCTCCACCCCAAACCCCGCTTTGCCTCCCTCATTTACACTGGTGTTAAATATATTTAAAAGTGTTTTTATTTTATAAGGGGGTTACACTCAGAGGCTTGCGATGTGAAGGGGGTCACCTGTACAAAAGTTTGAGAACCACTGCTCTAATCTGTGGTGTTGGCAAACATCTTCAAGGGGCCATAGGCAGCTGGGAGTGCTAGGGTGGTAAGGGAGCCTTGCCTAAGCCTCTTTCTCCAGCCACAGCTTTTTACTGGCTTCAGGGAGGGAGCTGGCATAGAGAGGCTGTGAGGGTCTTGAACCACCTGGGGTTCCCCAATAATGGTGTAATCCTCCAGTGCCAGCTAAACCATGTTAAGTAGAAGGCTACACCACACAAAGGTAGACATTACATCAGAGGACAATAATGTTTTGCTTTGAAATCTATATGAAAGCTATTGAGAGGCAAGAAACATGGAATCCTACAATACTAGTTCTCTAGACTCCCTTTTCTGAGTAAAAGACACTATAATGACTTACCAAGTACAGGCTCCATAGCACATTTCAAATTGAATTTACATTTTCTGATTATGTTATTCATCAAACTAAAAAAGGACAAAAACAGAATATGCATAAAAGTAGCATAATAGCATTATTCCTAAAGTTGTATAAAAGTTGTTATATAAACAAGAAAGGATATTCTTGCCAGTGGTACTGGTAATAACAGATTCTGGGGAAAGTATATCATGTTTTCTGACTAGCCATGACATTTTGTAAACAACAGAGGGCAAAGGGTTAAGCTGAGTCATGTTTTCTGCTAGAAGACTATACCATGGGAAGTGTGCCTCTGCCACTGGCAATGCTACATGTGTGTTTTAATATTCACGGTCAATGCTTATAGTTAGACAGCTGGGACTTAAAACACTTGTAGCAAAATAACAAAAGCAGCTGAAAAGCATGCACCATCTGCTGCAGGTGCACACAAATAACAAAAACAAATCAAAAATACTTTTCCTCTCATAAATAAAACATATTATAAACTACAATATTTTAAACTTAGTCACATTTCTATTTTTGGCTGGAATATCAAAGTTCATTTTAACCTTTTTTTTTATTATTTGAAAGAAACAGAAGGCCTTTTGCGATAAGAGAGTTACATATTTCTTAGGTATTAGCTGGGTTGGCTGTTTCTTTGTTTATAAGAAAATATTGATCAAAGCTATGTTTCATTACTCTGGTGATCTGGCATATTTTTTGCCCCGAACTTCATCAATCTGTTCTGGACAGGGTCACTGAACAGGGGTTTATAGTGCAGAGACTGTCTCGTCTGTGTAATTATTTTTGTACCATTGGCTTCAACATTCCTTTAGAGCTTGTCACACCTCAGAAAGCTCACAGCTGACTTGTAGATGACAGCAGCAGGAGGACTGCAAAATGGATCACAGGATCTCTCTCCAGTGCTAGGACAAACATGTGGGACAATCCTAATAGATATTTTAGAAATAGTGCTGGGAAAATACTGTGAACATTTTCTTTTATTGTTTTTAATCAGATTTTCTTTAACTGGGCTTGCATCCTTTTGCTAGAATATTCATGCAAGTTAATATAAAATAAAGCTAACAGCAGGAACATCCTCTGAAACACTGAATTTTAAGGTATGCTGCAAAAAATATATGTGGAAAGCAATTTTGAATTCATATCCCTGAGTATTCGCAGAAGAAATCTAATTGTTATGCTAATCAATTCAAATAAGAGGCACATATCACATGTCCAATCAAAACAGACTAAAATTTGAACACTAAATACACCCAATAAAATGCATGTGAGCAAGCTACAGATTCAGATTGGCCAATAAAATTACATACACAAAATCCAAATATGCATGTGCCAATGGCCAGCTGCTCATAACCTTAATGGAGGCCACTTTAAATATATTGGCTCTAAGTGACTTACCCAGTGCCACAAAAGTAAGTCAGTGGAAGGGATGGGAATAGGAATAAGGAGATCTGACACCTAGTCCCATACTCTATTCTGTAAACCACACTGTCTCCCATAGCAGTTTCACTGGGGCTGGTAACACTGCTCTACAGCCAAAATGGTTCTGAAATAAATGTAGTCAAACTTTACTAATTCTGGGTCACTGAGAATGAAAATGATGCTTAAAATTGTTGATTGGCTCTAGTTTTCAAGCTATGCTATTGGGTCAGTATATACGACCCTTGACTTGGGAATGGCAGAGGATAAGTGAGTTATAAAGGGAAGGGATCTCAATTTAAACCAGAAATGACTAAAATACATCTTTGACTGGATATATGAATAAATCTATGATGGGGTTTGGACAGTACTTGCTTTTTTAGGCAAAACAATGAATGATGCAATCTGAAGCTGGTATTGCGTCATACATGATCTGAATGGCATCATGTTATTCCTAGAAGTCATGGATGATGCAATCATAACGAAGCTTACAACAAATTGCCCTATATCAGCTCTAGAAATCATACAGTGTCGTGCTCTCTTATTTGTCAGTGTTTGATTTTGCAAAGGGACACAGTTCTGTTTAGCCAAAGTGAGCAGAGATGCCTCGTACTTGTGTGAACAGTGCAGATAACTTCTGCTACGTTTGTGGTGAAGTGACTTTTGCATCACAAAAGCGCAGTATAACCACTATGATTAAGAAAGCCTATCACCTTTATTTTGGCTGCAAAATTGGAGATCAGGACAAGAGGTGGGCCCCATACATATGCTGCAACACTTGTGCGACAAATCTTCGCCAGTGGTTGAACAGGAAAAGGAAATCCATGCCTTTTGCAGTGCCAATGATTTGGAGAGAGCCAACAGATAATACCAGCAATTGTTACTTCTGCCTGGTGCCTCCAGTTGGGAAAGGTGTGTCAAAGAAGAAAAAGTGGACTGTGCATTATCCAAACATTCCATTAGCTATACGCCCAGTACCCCACAGAGAAGGACTGCCGGTTCCTGATGCACCAGAATCATTCTCACTTGAGTCAGACGAGGAAGAGGATGAAACTTCTGGTCCTGAACCATCAATGTCACAGGACCCACATTTTCTCCCATCTTCCTCCTCTGAACCACACCTCATAACACAAGGTGAACTGAATGACCCTGTCAGGGATTTGGAACTACCCAAGAGTAAGGCAGAGCTGTTGGGCTCCAGACTACAGCAGTGGAATCTCCTGGCAGGTGATGTTAGGGTTTCCATGTTCTGTGACTGTCAAAAGGATCTTGTGCCATTCTTCTTTATGGAAGGTGATTTTGTAGCCTGCAACAACATCGATGGTGTGATGGCAGCCCTCAACATCGTTCACGATCCAGATGAGTGGAGACTGTTCATTGATTCATCAAAGACGAGTCTTAAAGCTGTGCAGCAATTCCATTGATGCTAATAGAATTTCTGCATATGAACAGAGTACAGAATACTCATACATGTATGCAAGATCACTATTTAAAAAATCAACATTGACAGTAATCATCACCCAGTGTAGGTGAGGCACCACAGGTTTCCTCTACTCTTAGATTTAAAAATAACTGCAGTTTCTCTGCACACTACTGAGTGGTGACTCTTTGTAGATGATCACATGTTAATGACAACTACTGTATCATCTGTGCGTAACTGCGAATATTTGTAACAAACATTACAAAATGGTCAATGAGTAAAGGCCAGAAAACCAAAACAACTCCCTTATTTACCCCTCCTCCCCCTTAAGCCACCTAAACACCTACCAGATAAAAAGGTCTGACTGAACAGACACATGTTGTGATGTTTTCTAAATATGGCTCTGAGCACACTTTGGCAGACTGCATGTGGAAGTGAGTCCAGATCAGATACAGAGGGACATAAATAAAAAAAGTATGTACTGTTTACCCCTTAAATTTCAACTCTGGGGAAAGACAGTAGGGACTAGGTCCTGAAATTACCTAGACAAGCATGACAGTAAACAAGTGGTGTTCACTGATGACCATCGAAGACAAGTTCACTGGAACCTAACAGCTAGGTAAATAAAACTGGTCTAAACTAGGTCAATGAAAGTTAGGTGTCTAGATACCTTTGAGGATCTAGGCCTAAGTGCATTCAAGCTAGATGCAAATGCTGCAGTAAGGTATAGGAAAAGAGACAGGTTCCGGGGTATCCAGGTCCCAGACCATTGAGGAGTTCATAGATGATCATTAGTATCTTGAACTGAATAGACAACCAATGCAGAGCACTAGTGTTATGTGCTCTGTCACCATGCCTCAGTGGGTCACAACTGAGTATACCAAATTCAGGACAAACTGCTGAGAAATAGGGCAGACACACCCCAAAACTGGTGGTTATTCTATTATAAGCTATACCCAACCAACAACAAAAGTAAACTTCTGTCTTACCACACTGGCTAAGAAGAAGTCAGAAATGCAGCTTCCTTAGGTATTCTAGTCCTGGATTCAACACCCAGACTAGTCTTAATGATGAGAGGTTATTTAAAATCAGTTTAATCAACCAAAGGGTTCTTCTGATCCCAAAGGACCAGCCGCATACCCAGGTCAATATATAATTCAGATCTTACCCAATAATCACGCTGTTGCCAATACTTTAGTATCGAACATCTAAAGGTTTATTTATAAAAAAGAAAGAGATGAAAACTAAAATTGGTTAAAGGAATCAAATACATACAATAATTGCAAAGTTTTTGGATCAGGCTTGAAGCAGTGATGGCATAAATTGCTAGCTTGTTAAGTGTCTGGTTGCTCCCAAAGCACGGGAAGATCCTCAGACCGTTGGTTAGAATGCTCCCATTAGTATAAGTTCATAGTCCAGAGGTTTCAGGAAGAAAGAGGCAAAATGGAGCTGTTTCCAGGGCCTTATAGCTTCTGCCCTTGGAAGGAAAGATATTGTTCCATACAAAGCCCTCAGCCCAGTTTGTGGAAAAATACAGGTAACAAGATGGAGTTTAGGGTCACATGATTTAGTCAAATGGCCTGGCATGCTTTGCTGAGTCATAGCAGAGGCCATTACCCATACTCTAGTTAGAACCTTCACATGAAAGTGCATCAGGTGTGGATAGGCTTCTTCTATGGTCCATTGTATTTGTTGATGAGCCATCAACTTGAATACTCCATTCACAAGATGCTGGCTAAATACCTTGTGGGTGTTATCACAGGAGAAAACATTTGAAATACATGTACATAGTTAATATCCATAACTTCAGATACAAAAATAATACATGCATACAAATATGATTATCCTATTCAGCAAATTGTAACTTTTCCATTGACACCTTACTTGACACACTTTGTACATGATTTGCTGCGATTATATAACAGTGGTAGCAACAATGATCTACATGGTCATATTTTAATCATATAACATCACATGCTCACATTGACATGCCACTCTTAAGACATGGTAGGCTGCATTATATAGTAGCTAAAGTTTCAGTGAAAAGGGAAGCTTAGAGAGATAGCATGGTGATAGTTAACTACAATGAGATAGATGGTTGAACGGAATTCAGGCCAATACTGTCACCTGGAAATCTTAGAGAAATGATGGAGCCAATCAGATCCCGAGATTGTGTGCCAGTGAAACAAAAGGCAAACATACTATCTCAATAGACTGAGAAGACAGGATGCCTATTGTTTCTTCAGATATTTCTTTTTATCTACCTGCAATATGTCTCTCCTCCGGAAAGACTTTAAAGAACAGTTGTCAAATTAAAAATTGTACAATTTAAAATAATGAATGTATGCTATTAATTACACACTAGATTATTCAAATGGAAATAATGTACAACACAATTTACTTCTCAGTCTCTGTTCTCTTAGTTTTTACGTCACATTCCTTATAGCTTGGACTAGCCAATCAATGAAGGCTTTCTCATTGTGATTTTACAGTTAGCTCCATTTTAGATTCTTAAAGTTGCATTTTTGGATAATAATCCAGACTGTGATAGATCTGAATGCTTTTATCTGTGGAGAAGACAGATAACTCATTACAGGAATAAATATTTGAGTTACTGTGGATCGCAAAGTAGTATTCTCTCAAAATTAAGTTGTTCAGTGCGGGGGTTGGGGGGAGGGAAAGGTTCCTTTTATGTTTTCTAATGGTGTTCAGAGATGAAGACCCTCCAACATTATGGCACAATTTCTGGAAATAGTACATGTGTAACTGAAACCAGCATTCACAGAAACTGTATCATAACATTAGCCAGTCAAGAATTCCTAAGGAGCAGTATGTGTAGGTACTGGTTGTGAAAGTAGGTGTGCAGATATTACAATGGGCCCTGATTCAGCACAGCACTGAGGTACTGTTGTGTCTTTTAATCTTTTCATACAAAAATATGTAAGAATCTCCCAGGCATGGCTGGGTCCAAATAACCATAGATTCATAGATTCTAGGGCTGGAAGGGACCTCGAGAGGTCATAGAGTCCAGTCCCCTGCCCTCATGGCAGGACCAAATACTGTCTAGACCATCCCGATAAACATTTATCTAACCTACTCTTAACTATCTCCAATGATGGAGATTCCATAACCTCCCTAGGCAGTTTATTCCAGTGTTTAACCACCCTGACAGTTAGGAACTTTTTCCTAATGTCTAACCTAAACCTCCCTTGCTGCAGCTTCAGCCCATTGCTTCTTGTTCTATCCTTAGAGGCTAAGATGAACAAGTTTTCTCCCTCCTCCTTATGACACCCTTTTAGATATCTAAAGACTGCTATCATGTCCCCTCTCAGTCTTCTCTTTTCCAAACTAAACAAACCCAATTCTTTCAGCCTTCCTTCATAGGTCATGTTCTCTAAACCTTTAAGCATTCTTGTTGCTCTTCTCTGGACCCTCTCCAATTTCTCCACATCTTTCTTGAAATGCGGTGCCCAGAACTGGACACAATACTCCAGTTGAAGCCTAACCAGCGCAGAGTAGAGCGGAAGAATGACTTCTCGTGTCTTGCTCACAACACACCTGTTAATGCATCCCAGAATCATGTTTGCTTTTTTTGCAACAGCATCACACTGTTGACTCATATTTAGCTTGTGGTCCACTATAACCCCTCGATCCCTTTCTACTGTACTCCTTCCTAGACAGTCTCTTCCCATTCTGTATGTGTGAAACTGATTGTTCCTTCCTAAGTGGAGCACTTTGCATTTGTCTTTATTAAACTTCATCCTGTTTACCTCAGACCATTTCTCCAATTTGTCCAGATCATTTTGAATTATGACCCTATCCTCCAAAGCAGTTGCAATCCCTCCCAGTTTGGTATCATCTGCAAACTTAATAGGCATACTTTCTATGCCTATATCTAAGTCGCTGATGAAGATATTGAACAGAGCCGATCCCAAAACAGACCCCTGCGGAACCCCACTTGTTATACCTTTCCAGCAGGATTGGGAACCATTAATAACTACTAAGTATGGTTATCCAGCCAGTTATGCACCCACCTTATAGTAGTTGTATTTGCCTAGTTTAAGAATATCATGCGAGACCATATCAAATGCCTTACTAAAGTCTAGGTATATCACATCCACCACTTTTGGGCCCTTAATAGTGTCCCTTTGAAATACTGCCAACTCTCCTTAGGTAAAGTCCCATGGGAATCAAGACTGGGGAAAAACAACTATCAGCTCTCTGAGCTTACCAAAATCTGCCTTCCTGAAATCCATTGTCTCTATTTTGCTGTACTCCCTTTTACCCTTCCTTAGAATTGCGAACTCTATGATTTCATGATCACCATGTTTACTAACTGTACACAAACACATGAGGCCCAGTTTCATATAGACTATTCTTTCTTGGGTGGTTTCTAAAAAGCTTGTGCTTGAATGCTGTCCTGCACAGGACTGGACTTAAGCATGTCCTTAAATGTATTCTTGAATTAGGACCACAGTGAGGGTCATATAAATTCCTAGGTAGGCAGACCATTCAGTGCTGTATACTACCTGTGGGACTCCAAGAACTGTGGTATTAAGAGGTACTTGGATGTTTCTAAATTTAAACAGATCATTAATGTAAAAGTCTGCATTTTAGTCAACCAAATCAGGTTAATCAGACTGAATACTCTTCAGCAATTGGAACATGTCTATAGATCTGTACAATGCCTAGCAGTTTATGAGTGCCATCATAATACAAACATAATAATACCAATATTAACACAGCTACTAATACTATTCCTTAATGAAATGAAACAAAACAATACAAAATCCTATTTCATGTTAGTTAAAGTAGTAATACTTTTAACACTTAAAATAAAGCCAGAAAGGCCCATGTCATACAAAAGCACGTAGGGAGAAGAATGAAAAAAATTCCAGCTTCTGTTTTCATACTCTAGTTTCAAGCTGCAGTTATTTGTGGTGTCTTATACTTTTCAGGGACAGTTAATGGTATGGAGAGGAACAACTGTCCTCTTATAACAGAGATTAGGGGCCTAATTGTCTTCAGTGAGGACTACTTGGGCCAATAAGTGCTCACAATTGCTAGCATAACCAGGACCTACATGGCACAGCCAAGAAAATAAGAGTCTGTTGAGAGAAATTAAAATTATGGTGCTTCTCCTGACAGCATTACACATTGCTTCCTGTATCACAAGAAGAGCCCGAATAAACTTCCTTTCCCCCAGTGCTCTTTGATTTCTGTATTACAGGTTTTGGGTTTCAGATGAAGAAATCCAAAACTGAGTGGGAGGGGAAGGAGTACCTTTACCTTCCATGTGTATAGGGCTCTAAATTATTTCCAAGCTATTGAGCAAAGTATTCTGTGCTGTTTTCTAGTGTGATTGCTTCACATTCATTGGCTTGCTCTTTCTTTAAGATTGAATGAAGTTGTTGACATAATATGGAATAACTGGTTATACTGTAGCAATGGTCTGTAAACTGCAACAGCGTTGTAGTACCTGGCATAAACTATATTAGAAAGTTGATTGAGGTGGAACAAGAGCATTTTTGGTAAACTATGAAGCCCAGGAGATGTATAATGTTTTGGATTGAGCTAATTTACAGAAGCCATAAATAATGTGTTTGACTATATTTTTTCTTTAAGGCTTCAGTCATTTTCTTTATCTCTGCCTTCTGGATGGTTACTGGCCAATTTGTCATCAATATTTCTGCTATTCTGTATAGGGTTCGTAATTGCCATTTTTTGTCTCAGATGGGAAAAGCGCAAAGAGTTCCCACAGCTCTCCAAAGTGAATTAGCCTGCTAGACAAGCATGACAGTAAACAAGTGATGTTTCATTGACTACCGTGGAAGCCTGGTTCACTGGAACCTATTTTACTGGAATCTCGAATAGCTAGGTGAATGAGGGTGGTCTAAACTGAAGGCTTGAAAAAAATGATTTGCTTTTTTTTCCCCTTTATTTTTCTTTCCTGTTAGCAGCGCACCCAGGGAAACTTTGAGTTGACAACAGCCACTTTCCCCCTAGCACTGCTTTATTTTACTTTCTCCAATTAGTTTCTATTCCTTCTTCTTCTTCCTGTTGCCCTTTCTGATTTCCTGGCATATCAGTTATTTTCATTCTACTTTACATACCTACAGAATGCCAACTCAGTGCTATTTAACACTATTTACCTCTTACATCTGATTCCACCTACTATGGAATCTACACAATCATTTCCATCACCAAATAATTTAAATTACAGGCACCGATGTCAGTAGAAATTTGAAGTTGTTTCCATATCCCTGGTCTGGATAAGAGATTACAATAAACTTTCCTGAATAGGGATCTTGGAAGTAGGAAAAAACAGGGAACACTAACACATAAACACTGTGGGGGGAAAGAAATAGAGAAGTGGAAATAAAAAATATTTGCATGAAAATATATAAATTCAACTAAATTCATCCTTGGTCAACTACACTGTCATAAGTAGATTACACCAGGGATGAACTTGGTCTGTTATACCATATATAAGGTAACCATTTATCCTTGCTTAGGTTTCAGAAGAATTTTTGTATCCCTAATGCAGGTTTCCTGTTGACTAGAAAGATTTTTTACAAATACTAAATAATTCTTCTCTTGGGGGAGAAAAAAAGACCTAACTCTTGATTTTAAATTGTAAGAGAGAGACTGATAAACTCACATTAGTTATGCAAACCAAAAAAATAGCTAGAGAGGTTTGTGAGCATTGTGATGGTTCTGTCTCCCTGTCTTGAACGCAATAAGATTGGCAAGATGATTGTCTGTGCTTCAGACCAGGTCAGATGTATGTGGAACTGGAGGATCTTCATTGTGCTACATCTAATGTTGCCCTCCCTAGAGGTTGAGCCTGTCACTTCCATGTAGTGCATTCTAACATCTTCTGGTCTGAAGCACAGGAGTTAGTCAGTTCCTAAACCTTTTGTAGGTCTCCATGGTTACAATGCAGTGAGTTTCCTCTTTGTACACAGACTAGATGGAATTAAAAAAAAAAAAAAAAACCTGAAATTGAATAACGCTCCGGCTGCAATTGCAGAACGACAAACTGAGTTGTGAACATTTTTATGCTGGCATAAACATGGAAAATCTAAATCGCTTTTAGAAAGAGAGGGTGAGTGTAAAGATAGGTGCTTATTACGCCAACCTAGACTGATGAAGTGTTCAGGAGCATGCGCAGAGGGGGTCATCAGACAAAGAATGTGGTGAGATTGTAGGAGTTACTGGAAAAAAAGATCTCTTTTGGGATTTTAGGGAAGAAACATTTTGAGAGCTACATATCCATCTGTGCAGACAGTCTGTTTTCCTACTCATGCCATTTTCCTTGCAAAAAGAAAACACTTTCTAGTATTTCCCTACTGTTTGAATCCTGAATCTTTGTTTATTTCAACTCACTGCATCCAACATAATAAGCAAGGCCCACATTGGAGTTACTCCCAATTAGCACTGTTGTATCTGCGATCTGAATCTGGCCCTCAAATTAATTAATGATACTTTGTTCTTACAGTACATAGGTGATTTTCATCTGTAGATCTCAAACCAGTGTTAAAAGAACAGTAAGCACTCTCATCATTCCCATTTTCAACATGGAGAAACTAAGTCATGCAGAATTTAAGTAGTTTCTTCAATATTATCACTTCTTGTAAAAAAAATGCCATTGGATAGTTGATGGGTAAAATTTTCAAAAGTTCCTAAATGATTTAGGAGTCCAATTCCCATTTTCAAAAAAAAAAAAGACTTAGGCACTTTGACTAGAGCTGGCTGAAATATTTTTGACAAAAACTTTTTTCTGTCACAAAAATGCCATTTTGATTAAACCAAAATGCTTTGTGAAAATGTAGTGGTTTTGATGAAAATTTTGTCAGGAAGGTTTCTCAGGTCCTTGGTGAAAACCAGAGAGAGACATACCCCCAGAATAGCCAATAGCCTGGTGATTAGAGGACTCCCCTGGGATGAGGGAGACCCAGATTCAAGTCTCCCACACCCCAGCAAGAGACCTAAACACTAAGGTATGGAATTAGTTAATCTCTTTCACTCACTTCCATTTAATATTTAATTATTAATACAAAGTGGAACAGCTCCAACAAGATGGACTGCAAGAGACTGTGACTGACAACTAGTGGTCAGGGCCTCAGCTTTATTATACCTTCAGCATTGAAGTGCCCTCAGACATTGGTTTGAGCATTGGCCTGCTAAACCCAGGATTGTGAGTTCAATCCTTGAGGGGGCCACTTGGGGATCTGGGGCAAAAATCAGTACTTGGTCCTGCTAGTGAAGGCAGGGGGCTGGACTCGATGACCTTTCAAGGTCCCTTCCAGTTCTAGAAGATGGGATATCTCCATTATGCACCGTGTCACTGTTATGTATGAATGGGTCAGGTATGAAGAGCCCCATCTTGTGAAAACAGAATATGCTGTCATGGTGACAAGATCAATTTCCCAGAGGGAAGGAGGGAAACTGTCTGTCACCTGCACATCACAAACCAGGGGAAAGTTTTGTTAATGAAAAGACCTGATTTCATCCCACTCTCCCACTCCACCTTTCATGTTCCCTTTGACTAAATGGTGCTTTGCTACTTGTGAGATTATTTTCTTTGCACACTATCAGATTTAATTCTCTCTAATAACATAATAATAAAGACATGTTATGCCATATATACTACAGTACATTATTTTTTAATGCTCTTGGACCTCTTAACCTATATTCTTTAGCAATATTGTTTCTATAGTGCATTACATCCTGTAGTTCTGTGCAGTTCTTATGGCATAGTATTTGACTTGGCCCACTGGTAGCTTTTGAGTCAGAGTGAGGCCTGCAGGACTGAAGTTTAAACAAGCTTTGGGTGCATGATATATATTGGATAAATAGGTAAATGAAAGCCTTCTTATACTCATGAGTTAGTTATGTAAATATGTACGTATAGTTTACGTAAATATGTACATGCAGCACATCTGGATTTTATGGGTGTGATTCTCCACTGCCCTCCACCTAGTGTAATTATTTATATCCAGACAAAATGAATGCAGACTGAATATAAAATGTTACCATTTTAGTTGCTAGCATTTTGTTCCTGTTTGAACAGGTATAAGTGCATGTTCATTCACTTGTCAGAATAAAGGGTGTGTTGGGCCTTCCATATTTACTGAGCTGTGATCAGTTTATTTGTGCAATGTTAATGGCAAAAAGTCCTTGGCTAGAGTTTCCAAAATTCCGAAGGATGTTAACTGCCCAAATCCTATTGAAGTCCCATGGGATTTGGATATGCAACTCACTTAGACTCCTTTGGACACCTAACTCACTTAGGTTCCAGTGTTTGTCACCTATGCCAAGACAGAGGAATAGGTTGGCAGGCAGAATGGAGAGAAAAGTCTATAAAAGATACAATAAAATGCTGCAATTTTGAACACGGTCATATCAGACACTGCGGTGGCGGGGAGAGGAAAAAAGCAGAAATCCTCATAGCATGGTTCTAAAGCTAAGACAAAATTGTAGCATCTATCTTCCCCTCAAGAACACTGAAGGCCCTCTGTGCTCCACACAGTAAAGGGGGTCATAGCTGGGTAGCTGGAGACATAGCAGGAAACAGCTGCTCTTCCTAATGTCATCTCACTGCAAACCAACAGGAAAGTTCCCATGGAGTTAGCATTACCCTGCTTGCCTTCCTTTTTCTCATTGACTCTCAGTGACCAGGGCCTGTGCTCTAACTACATTCATGTTGCTTGCCCACTTGACAGGAAAAGAAGATGTTGCATTCACTGTCCTAAATCCAGGAAAGGTGAATTATATCCCCATATGAGGGGTACTTATATGACCCCATCACTGCAGTATTAGAGCATTTTGCTAACATTAAATAATTTATCTTTGCAATACCCCAATTAGGCAGGGAAACATATCTATCTTTTGCAGATGAGTAACTGAGCCACAGCAAGATTAAATAATTTGCCCAAGGCAGTAGCTAGAATCAAACCCAGGTTTTCTGAATCATAGTTTAGGGCCTTAACCACAATCCCATCCTTCTTCCAGGTGTTCAACAAGGGTCAAGAGCCCCTGTTTATCATCCTTTTCCTCTCTCATTGCACCGTAGCACTGTGGCATGTTGGCAACCAGTTCACAAACACCAAGGAGCTAGAAACAATGCCCAGAGAGAAGCAGAGGAGATGACATCCACATTGATCTCGAGTGTGTCTGTACAGAGAGATCTTGGTGGACCAGCAAAAAAAAAAAAAGACCCTGGACCACTACCAATAATTAGAATATAAATGATCATGCTTATGACTAAAAGCAGCTAAATCAGTGGGTCTTAGCAGGCCTCTGCAACAGCCTTAGCATATCTAAGTGTAGCGTGGCATAGCGCGGTGCGGGGCAGGGCAGGGTGCCTAACTGACCCTCTGTCCTTCCTGATAAGAGCTCTGTTGAAATTGCTGAGGAATCCGTTTTGGAAAAACAGGAAGCTTATCTATATTTGCCCTTCAAGGTGTTTTTGTCAGGGGCCTCAAGTCATAAAGACTCTGCAACACATCTGTCTAATTAATGGTTTGGGGAAACCTCTTGCTTAAACTTTGAAGTTGTTTGCTTAACAAGTTTTTTTTTATTGACGTTATTGTTACACTAACCCACTAAATAAGGGAAGAAAATATGGGGTAGGTGGACTCTTAGGGGACTCTTAATGGACACAGTTAAGTTTCCCAATGGCAGCTGAAAGACAAGCCAATCGGAGAGCTGCCAGTGTACCACTCAAAAGCCATACAAAACTTCGGTAATTATTGAGGATTGAGGGTGTTTTACTAACCTGTTGTGGACATGTGTAAGTGCTTGAGACTAGAATAAACTGTAGCTTTAAGTGAAAGCACTCTTGTATTGTATTGTTTGTGCCAGCCACCTGTCGGTCAGATGGCCATGTCTCCATTGATCTATTTCCTGCCACCAGTTCGTCAAAACTAATAGTTACCAAGAGCTTTGGGTTGAAAGAGCTCTGGGTAACATGACAAGGAGACTATTCCCCCCACTCTCCAGGTCTAGATGTGCTGCTGAACACACCTCTGGGTGCAGGGAGTAGTGCTGACTAAATACAGGCCTTTGGCCTTAGACTCTGTTTCCTGTGAGGTTTCTCAGGAACCTCAGAACCGTCTATGATTATCCTGCCTTAAATGGCTGCAGAAAGTAACAAGGCTTGAGAGGAAGTGGAAAATACATTGCCACAGCAGGAACGTAGCATAGCAGCTCTTGAGATAACACTTTTGTATCTGGCTGATATCCAGAGACAGATTTAGAGACTGTACTGCCCCAAGCAAGATTCAATTAGAGTGCCTTCTGCTCAGGCAAAGATGGAAGAAATTGAATGATTCGGGATTCCACCTTGCCTCAAAGAAAAGATGGCAAAAAGCAGCACATCCTTATCTTGTCATACTGATAAGAGATATTTTTAATGATTAACTATTATTAATTGTATAATGCCCAAATTGTGCTAATTGCTTCACAAAAGACATGGAAATAGTCATTACCTTCAAATTGCTCACAATCTAAATTGCAGATGTGATCCCAAGACTGAAGGTGACAAACCAAAATGAGAGGATGTTGCCCAGAAACAAAGGTTACTAACAAGTGGCTAACTCAGTTTATGGGTATGCACATCCTCATGGATCTGAAGTTGTTTGTTTGTTTTGGGCCAAAAATGAAACAAAAATAAAGACATAAGACAGAAAATGTTATGGACTGATTTATTTTGGGCATCATGGAAGAAGCAAGTTTTCAGGAGGGATTTGAATCCAGGCCCCAATTTAGAAGACCTTTTAAACATGTGCTTAAGACTCATTGAAATTACTAGAATTTGTTTAAAGGTAAACAAGTGCTTAAGTCCTTTGCTGAACTGGGACTTAAATGAAGACAGGGTAGGGCTTGGCAAACCATGTATAAGGGTTGTCAGGGTGATATTTATGAAGTCACTGACTGGAAAGCAAGGGAGAAAGGGGTGTGTTTCAGCTTCAGTATGCTAAAATTCATTTGGTAGAATAGCCAATGGTCTGTGGCACTTTGCAAGCCAAAGACAAAAAAAAGCCTGATTCACAACCCATTGACTACATTGGGATTAGATTGGGCACAAATGCATAGCAAAAAAAAAAAATGAAGATCATTTTTGGATGGATCATTGCTCCTTTGTGAGCAGTAGCAGAACTTGGGATTTTGCCATGGGAGTTGGCTGCTCTACCACTCTCCATCCAAACCAGAGAGAAGTAATCCCCTTAGTGATCATCAGGGTGTAGCTACGATAGCCAGCCTTTGAGCACAGCTCTCTCTCTCTCTCTCTTTAATCTTTGGTAGATAGATTGTCATATCCATAACTCATCACATGCATTTCATTACCATCTTTGCCATAACAATAGCAAGAGCGAAATGCTCATGGTTCAAGTTAGGGTAACCAGACAGTAAATGTGAAAAATCGGGACGGGGTGGGGGGGTATTAGTAACCCATATAAGAAAAAGACCCAAAAATCGGAACTGTCCCTATAAAATCAGGACATCTGGTCACCCGAGTTCAAGTGGAGACACTACTTCTTTCATGTGCCCCTAGGGGAAGCCTTGTGACATCAGGAGTGGTTCTCTCATAACCCTGCCAGGCCTAAAGAAAAGCTTTCCTGGCTAGCCCTCACTCTGTAAAACTGTAAGTGTCCGACTGGGGGGCTGCTAATAGTGAAGAACTATCTGCGAAGAGAAGTAATTGTCTTTTTCTATTGCCTTCCCATTGGACACTGTATGAAGCCCCCACTATTATTTCGCAGGCTTGCAGATTCACTGGTTTCCAGGCAATTGTTTTATTTGCGACAGTCGTGATGTCACTGACTGCTCAAGGTGAAGTATCTGGGGAAGTGGGGAAGCAATTCAATGCAGAAGAAAGGCAACATGGCAACCACACAACATACTGTAGAAAACAGGGATATATGTATGTACACAGGTCTATACATAGTACTTGAGCTTGTCAGCTAGCCTTAAGTATACCACATTACAATACTTTAGACAGTCTGGAGAAGGACACGCTCACTTAGATTTGCACACAATTAAAACGTTATGCAAAACATGTGCTACACAGAGTAGGAAATATCCCAATATCATTAAGAGAGCCCTTATATCTGGAACTATAAAGAGTGCACCATACTACAACAAGTTAGCCATTCATTTGAATTAATGGATTATCTCCAATAAGTAATAGCATGAATAATCTAATTGACAATACAAATGTGTTTTCATCTGTGAGAACTACTCCAACGTAATAGTAGATTGCCATCTGTGACAGGGCGGATCAGCCCCACACTGGTACGGCAGGGGTTAATCCTTCCCTCCTAGCAGAGGAAGCCAGGCCCCTGAGGCTCTGTTGGGCATGCTCCACCTGGAAGTCAGATATAAAAACCTGCAGAACTGCTCAGTCGGGGCAGACTGCCGGAAGGTAAGGAAGCTCATTGTTCTCTCCAGCAGAAGAGAGGCTTGCATCCCAAGACGCAGAGGCCAGACATGTCCAGCCACGCTGCAGAGGATAAGCCGAGGATGCTCAGAGCTGGCTGAATCTGAGAATATGATAGGAAGTGACCCAGGGAATTCTTAAAGGGGAATGGTGCTGAGACCATTCAGGCTGGCGTGTTTCAGAGGATCCCTGCCAGACCACTGGTGAGGAGAATGGACTCCAGCCATTGGACTGCATTGCATGGACTCCTTCCACCCGCCGACCTTAGGTACTAGCACCGCCATACCATCCCTTGCCAAAATGAATTGAAATGGTGACCAACCTGAAAGAGACTAAAGGGGAAGATACTTAAAGGGATCCTCAATCTACAGAAGTGGCTACTGATTATTGGAGCCTCAATTTTTGGTTGCCCGACTTGGGTAACTTTAAAGCAGCCCAGTTTTCAGAAAACACTGAGTACTTGCCCCGTGAAAATCAGACATACAATGTCTCAATTTGGACAGCCAAAATTGAAGGCATCCCAAATCATTAATCACTTTTGGAAATCTTGGCCAAGATCATTAATCTTCATATCAACAGCAATATTTGACAGAAAAATGTCAAAAGTGCATAGTATTTCTTAATTTATTTTCAAAACTTGTATTCATCTAAAGAACAAACAGTTCAAATGCCTTTATTGTATAATTTATGGTGTGCTGTCCACTGCCAATTATCAAAATGAAGTACATACATTTAATAAAGACAAATTACTCCAAATATTGAAAGAAAGGAAGAAAAAAAGAAAGAAAGAAAGAAATTGTTTAAGGGTAACTGGACTTATGTTTCTTACACAACATTTATAACAATTGAAAATTTATTCAGAGATGCATGTATTCCTGTCAGGGATATGTCCCCATCAGATGCTAACATGGAAAATGTTGTCACAGAAGTCTGGTTCTTCCATGGTAGTCTAGCAATGATGGGCCCTCAGCCCTTCAGCCAAAGTATTCTGACTAGTTCTCCCTTTTTCAGAGTCTCAATTGAAACAATCAAACAATCCAAGGTCAGCAAAAGAGATTAAACAAAAGGGCAAAGAAGAAAAAAGCCTGTAGTAAATTCTAGCCATGATATTTGGCTTCTCTTTCTTCAGAGGGCCTTGGATGGGCCATGATCCACACCCAAAGTTCACTGGGTCTTCAACACAAGTTATAAGATCCATCTCTCCTCCTTTTTAGCTCAGAGGATCTGAATTCCTTTTCTGTGCAGGCAGGCAGAGGCTCTGTTAACTACCAGACCTTCTCCTGGCAGCTGGGAAACCCAACAACCTGCTCCCCTCTCTGGGCTGCCTATTACTGAGTGGTGCATTCTCCTTTTAAACTCCTTCTCTATTACTGGCATGACTTGCAGGTGTGGCATGATAGGACTACTCCAGCCCAAAAGAACTTCTTACCCTCCTCCATGCTGGTACAAGATTTATGCACCCCAGCACAATGTCTTTTGGATGTCCAAATGTTAAGACACTAGCCTAGAACTTGAACAGCCTAGGTTCAATTCCCTAGTCTGCCACAGACTTCCTGTGTAACCTTGGGCAAGTCACTTAGCCTCTCTATTTACTTGGTAATAAAAGCAAATCCCTACCTCACAGAGCCATTGTGAGGATAAATACATTGAAGATTGTGAGGTGCTCAGCTACTAAGTATATAATACTCAAATTTCACTATAGCAGATTTACATGAGTATGAAATTGAAGAAATGTATAAATTATATCATCCTATCCCAGTGTATTAAGTGTTGTTCTTTGCTTTACTTCTGGTCTTTTGATTGGAAAATGAGTGGAGATATACGGGTATACCATCCACCCATACTGTTATCAGATTAATTCAGATGTCTAGGGTAAAATCTTCAAAGGAGTCTGTGTAAACCCACTGAACAAATTCAGCATGCATTACAAACTCAGTAGTAAATATAATAACCTCATCCCCTAAGCAAAGACAAGCAGAATGAGCAGCAGCAGCTGGTGATCTTTTAGGATATTTATTTGATCTTCTACTTACACCCCATACACACAGGCTGGAGTACAGGTCTGAGTGTTAATTGGACACGTCAGTGAGAGCTGCTGTGAGCTGATATCTAAAGATTAACACACTGGTGAATAACAGCCAGTAGGAAAACATGAAAACACTGATTTGTATGTCTGTTTACCCATTAGGCTTAAGTCCCATTCATTTAACCTTGCTCTTACTTTGATGTACATCAGCTCCCTTACCAACACACGAACTTCTCAGGCTCCCATTTTCATGGTGTCTCAAGAGGCTCTTTCTTTTCCTGTGAGCAGGGCAACCCTGGGAGAATGTATTGAGGGAAATTAAATGGCTTTAAAATGTTTGCAGACAAACAAACTGCTAAGCACCTAAGCATCAAGTTTAGGCCTCCAAATAATTACTTCTTTTAGAGTGCTAAGTCTCTCCAGATCTATCAATAAAAAACATCCCCCTGCAGTTTAATACTATTTGGATGGAACATTGGAATAAAGTTCTTTTGAAACAGACAGGAGTAACTGAGTCCTGACTGATGTGGACACAGAAATAATGAGATACAGATACCATAATCTGGTTAAATGTGGACCCCACAACTGAGGAAATTAACCCCAACTTCCCAGCAGAGTTGTTTCAGTGAGGATCTCAACTGGCACTAATACCCCAGTATGCTCTAAAACTGACAGTCAGTGTGAGAGCCAAACCCCTTCTACAGCTCTCAAGCCTCTCAATAAGAAACCCTGACTGGAAACCAGAGTCCTGACCCTCTCCCTATCTCCACACTGGAGGAAGGAGAGATTAAATGAGGGGAGCCACAAGCTGTGTGAGATGTAAGGGCAAACCCCTCATCACCGTGCTCAGGACAAATGCCCAGGCAACCCACTAGGTCACAGGGCCTGCAACTGGACTCTTTCTAACATAAGAACTACACTGGAATCCACCACAGGGGACAACAGAAATCTGCTTGGACATCCACCCTGCTCTGCTGGGCAACTTCAGAGAAATCCACACACTGCGGTCCTCCAGAAAAATATCCAACCAATGTTGGATAGATGTACTTCATTCTCTCACACGAGCTCTGTGGAGGCAGATTTAATTCCTGAATGGGAAATCACTATGTCCCTCATCATCTTAATATACTTAGCAATTTCCAGGTTCATGTCTTTCCTGGACCTGATGATATCAACATCTGTTCATCTCCAACCTCGCTTTGGAAGTATCTCTGACCACAGCAAGGCCACTCCAGGGAAAAGGGCCCTAATGGAGCCCATATCCTTCATTCTAAGTATCAAATCTGTTTTGTTATGCCTAAATCATTCTCCTCCAAGAGAATAGTGATTACTTCTGGGAAGCTGTTTCAGAAGGATGGAGAGTTGGAGGGGCACCAAATATAGTGTTTTCTGGTCATGTTTTCATGTAATAACAAATCATTCCGATTTTCATTTAGCATCTAACTCATGAGAAGAATACATATTTACAAATTAAACAGATGCCAGTTTGGCAGGAGACATTATTTCTGGTAAGCTCTCATACTGGAAACCTTGTCTACCATATTTTTAGGAAAAGATCTAATATGTACTAGACATATTTAAAATCATTAAATAGGGATATCATTCTTAAAGGTGTTATTGAGGAGAACTCAATAACAGCAAAATCTTATCCCATAATACTGAATGCAAATACGTGGTCTCACAGTTAAACTCTCTTACTTTAGGCCACCATTCAGTACGGAACTAAAGCACAAACCTCACTTGAAGCATGCTGATATATTTAAAGTTAGGCAGGGAGTTTCTCCTTTGAAAAGTGCCAGAATGGCATCCCTTTTGACTGAAGAACAAATATAGTGTTCATATCAGTTTTTTCTCCACATCAGTTCAGTCCTTGGCCTCTTTATTTAGACTTACAAAGGTGCCAGTGATGCTGCCGAGTTTGGGATGTTGACACTTGTACATTCAAAACAGAATAAGACTAACTTCCTTCACATAAATGTCTTTTACCCACATAACTGACTAGAATAGAGAGAGGGAGCAAATTTATTAACGAAATTCTTGATCAAAAGGTCAGTTTGACTTTACTGGTTTATAACAAAGCCATTCAATGACCCTGGATGTGCACAATTATAACCCAGGAAAAGGTACTGATGGATGTCAAGCTATTACACATGAAGGTTGGTGGCATTTCTAGAAACAAACCAACAGCTGAATATGGCATTCTCAGATGAAACACAGCTAGAGTTTAGTGCTACATATTGGTCCCAAAGACACAGGAAATAATGATAAAGAGATAAATTAGAAAGAATTATAAATTCAATTAAACTATATCAGGGAATACATCACCACATGGCACATGTAGCTTATTGAGTTAAGGAGAACTAATGTTCATGATTTGGTTCCTTACTGAATGGTGGCCTAAATTAAGAGAGAGTTTAACTCAGCTGCTTAATGAGATCGTGTATTTGCATTCAATGTTATGGGATAAGATTTTGCTGTTATTGAGTTCCCCTCAATGACACTAGTGACAATAGTTATAACCTCAGAGTAACTCATGGCAACTCTGCTCCATTATCACAAGAAATAACTCGTGGGCTTAATGCAGCTCTCAGAAATATCCAAACAACATAGCAAACATATTGCATTATCTTAGTATTCCATCCATTTTCAAACAGCTGGAAGAGGTTAGAGTATTGCCTCTTTGTTAGGAAGACTAATGGACAGTAGCCAATTAAGCAGTCATTGATTTCAGCCAGGAGTTGTCAATAATATTAGGCAAGGCATCCTCACGGTGCTAGAATCCTATTTAAATCTTCTCACAAACACACCCTGGGGGAATGACATTTTCTTGTATTGTGTGTGGGGAAAAAATCCAAATTTAGCAACGTGCCTCAGCAGACTAATGAATATATCTGTTAGACTTCCAGCTCTAGCACTGCTGATAGGATTAACACTTTATGTTTTGTGCTGAACAACACACTTTTGGCTCTTGTCCCTGTATGTATTGAAAGCATTTGCATCTAGCACAGGAAGGCAAAAAGGTTCCATGTGGGTTTCAATGGCCTAACAAAAGAGATTTATCTGCTAGCATTATACAAATCACCTTAAATGGGTTTATCCACAGGACAACCTGTGGTTTATTGTTTCTATGATCACCAGTAGGAGGCCACATTGTAGAAATTATTTGGGAAGCTTAATGAAAGAATTTCATAAAAAATCAGAAACAACCATCAGAAAAGAAATAATGAAATCCCTGGCAATCATTTAAGACCCTAGTTGTCCAGCTTCCAAATACAGGCTCCAAATTCCTTCATCAGTGATTATCACAATTGTTTTAGGTGTAGAAGAAAAGTGCAAAATACTAGGATGTTAATTAAGTATAAAGTCTGAGATGTTAACAAACAAAGGAAACAAATTAAAGAAAAAAATATTCTAATTTCATTTACACCAGTGTCAATCAGGAATATCTCAATTGCAGTCAACAGAATTAAAGCAGTGTAAAACCAGTGCAAGAGGAGAATCGGGCCCTTAATATCTGGAAATGTAGCTGAGCAAGAAGAGAAGAGGAGAGGTAGAATATTCTGTTACCTGCACTGAATATGTGCATGAGTTGAGAAGAGATGGTGGGAAAGAAATAGAAATTCAGTAAGGAAAAGGGCAAGAGGAGGTGGGGAAATGTAAAGTGAAAATATAGCCTAATCTGTGACCAAAAAAACATTCTCCGGACTCTGCGATAGGAGATTTATCTTCTTAAGAAATTGCATTATGTAAATCATTTTGTTGTAGACCTTTTAAATAGCCTGTTTTTATAAAGTCGATTATCCTCGGGTGACTTGGCACTTCTTCAGATGTCCTCTGAGCCTTGTCGGAGAAAAACACAGTTCTCACTTATTGTTTGGGTACAGCAAGTCAGATGCTTTATTTCTCTCACAATTGCGTAGAGGGAGAGAGCTAAGCAGGTCTCTCAACAGATAAACCATTACGGCAAGCATTTATACCTTTTGTTACAGACAATAATGAGCAACAGCTGCATTTTGTTTATACATAGGTCATTCTGATATCTTGTTTTGCTCACTAATGTAGACTCTTAGTCTACATTTCATATTATCTACACATTATCTACACAAGGTCGCAACAACTTCTCACACAGTTCTTTCCCACTTGCCTCACACATTCCTCGCTTCTACAAATCTCGCGTTATTAGGGTTACAGTTAGCCTAACTCTTGCTAACGAACTGTCACGCATTGCATCCCCTTCCTGTCAGTTCTTTCTCTGCTTCCACAGCCTGCACTACAAATATTGTAATCCAGCAGTTCTCAATTTTTTCAGAATGGGGACCTTATCTTGTCTTATGGTCTACCTCCTCTCCATACCCAATCTGATAGAGAACCACCTCTTCCATTCAAGCGGTGTACTCCCACGTCAGTCCTGTGACTGAAAAGCATCTCCATGGCAACTCAGTAATTGCTTAGAAATATTATTAGAAATACAATGTAGTTTTAGCGGTCTTTAATGCAGTTTAACAGCTGAAAAGGAAAGCTAGCAACATGTAGCTCTCTATGTCAGGGTCCTATGGAAGGGTCCTTAGGGAAGTTCTGTTGTAGTGTATTGCTTATCTTTTCTTGGGAATATTTTTATGGTACTTGCTTCGGACGTTTTCTCTCTTTTCTTAGTTTTTATTATTTTTCCTACACTTAGAAATGATGGTGAGTTTTAACACCTCTTACTGCTACTATTACAGACAATAGCTCAAAGTATTGCAAAAGGTGTGTTTTTATAAATCTGCCTAAGGAGCAATGTTGATTTTTAAGAAAAGAATAAGCTGAAGCTACAAGAATAATGGGCATGCAGTGAGCCTAGAAGACACAAACTCCAAATATGTTTTTACACTTATAATCCTCTTAGAAATAAAATGTCCATCCTTGTTAATTTCATCCCACACCGTTTGTCTGTCTCTCTAAGAGAACAAAAGCCAACACTATTTCCATTTATTTTACTTTTCTGGCAGGATTGTAGCAAGTGTGACATGGGTTTAAAGTAAATTTATTACATTTTTCATAATAAAGTTAGAGAGTATGAGTTGTCTGCTATCCTTTGTACCTTACAAGTACGTAAAGTGAGGGGAAGCCTGTGAGGCTACAGAGATGGCTCTCCCCAAAGGAGCACATAGTTGGTATGTAGCCAGTAAATCTGTGAATTGCGATATGTGGATTCACTCAGAATATTCCCAGCAGCCCTCTTTCATTAATGACCCCTGAAGCCATAGACTAGGTGTCCATTTGTTCCACCACGAGAGAAAACTAAACATAGTGCAGAGGTGACAGTCAGTCATTTTGCTGAAGATGTGAATTTCATCCACTGTTTATAACACCCTTTCTGTTCCTTTGTATTTTTGTCTACTTAGCTCAATTAATGTTAAGCTTAATATAGATAATTAGAAGTATTAAATGAACACAAAATATGTAAGTGAGTCATCCCTATGACAATTGTATTTATATCAGCGATAACTTACCATGTAAATCGGTTAAATGAGAGACTGTGCTGTCAGGATTCCTCATATTACCCACTTCTTTTCTGTTTACATGGCAGATGTTTGGATTTACTATTAGCATATTCTGAAACAATGGTGGGGACCAAGCAGGAAGGAAAGATTTAAATAGCTCTGTAATCCTCAGAAGAGAGCAATAGCAGTTTTCAAGGATGTGAATCTTGAGGATTTATAAACTCAATTTGGAAAAATAATAAAGAACAAATAAGTCACATTCTTATTTATAAATGTCTGAGAGTGTAAAGAGGGCTTGAAGTTACATTGACATCCAGTTTAAGGTGCCCTTAAACTACCATGCAATGTAAAGCAGTGTATGCATGAAAGATAATCAGGCCCTGTATCTTTTCACTGAATAAAAGCTGAGTCAGTATTCACCCTCACTCAAGGGACATGCCCACCAAAGGATAAGATCTGTATTCATCATTACTTCAGGACAGCAGGACATTAACATTCCCTAGAAACTGCTCCTTCCTTCTTAGACTTGCAAAGAGACTTCAGCTTTTCTTTTTGGAATGAAGACTTCAGCACAGTACCCCGTGCTCTCGGCTTCTGGAGAATTCATTGCTTTACAGATAGAGAATTGTTCTGCAACTAGTGGTTCATTCTACTGAAGATTTTGTAGGACATTACAATCACATCCTACCCAACCATCAGTATAATGGCTATCAAATCAATCTTTCCAAATGCATCATTCTCACAGCTTATCTCTCAGAGAAGGATACAAATTACCTGCAATAGATGGAACATAAGTTGTAAAAAGTTAGAATGCAAATTGGCAGAAATCATGTTCACATCCATATTAGAGGAGAAATACATATTACCATCCTTTCTGGATGAGTTCCAGAAAGTATCAATCACTGAGGCTCTAGAAAAACTGGCAGAGCTTTGGCATATGAACTGCAAGCTGTCTCCTTGCATGTCATGGCTAGTGAAAGAAAGTGGAAACGTATTGGATCAATTACTGGTTAAGATTGCTAACTAGCTACTCATGAGAAAGTGGGATACCAAAATCCCTCAAACATATGGCCATTATTCAAAAGGCCACATTTGGATAATCTTGTCAATCACCATTCAATCTCTAATCTTCCATTCTGGGGAAAATATTGAGAAAGCTATGGCAGGATGGCTTAAGAACATAAGAACAGCCATGCTGGGTCAGACCAAAGGTCCATCTAGCCCAGTATCCTGTCTTCCGACAGTGGCCAATGCCAGGCACCCGAGAGGGAATGAACAGAACAGGTAACCATCAAGTGATCCATCCCCATCGCCCATTCCCAGCTTCTGGCATCAGTTTCATTTGGAGTCTACAGATTTTTTTAATCCCTCTCTGTCTATCTTTGAGCTTTGGTATAGCATAGTTATGGCACTGATCTCACTGACAGATGATCTGTGTGGATTGGACAACAACTCTACTCTTATAAAGGGCTGCACTGCACAACATAGATGCTATAGTAAATACACAATGCATTTGGCTAAATGATATGTTCCCATTTAGAGCTGGTCAGAATTTTTTTGACACAACAATATTTTGGGAAAAAAAATGCTACTTTTATTGAAATTAGATATTTTGAAAAACGTGTCTATTTCAATGAAATCATGTTGGGGGGGGGAATGAAGCATTCTGATACTATTGAAACATCCTGTTTTGACATTTTCAGAATGGAACATTTTGGTTTTCCATTTTGAAATGACTTTTCAAAACAAAATTCATTGTGGGTTTTTTATATAAAAAAACAAAGTTTTAAAAAGGTTTAAATCAGAACAAATGTTCCAATTTTACTTAAAAAAAACACACGTTTTGATCAATCTGAAACAAAAGATTTTCAAAAATTGTTTGGTTTTGTTCCATCTTGGAACATAAAAAAATTCAAACTCATGGAATTTCCCCAAAACAGACAATCTGGTCCAGACAGTCTAGTTCCTGTTAGGTACCACAACTTATTACACCAACTCAACAGTTACACTAACTTCCTAGTCATCACATCACTTCAGTCTTTAACTCCTGGGTTCTGGCTGTTCGGCTACTGCAGCTGAGCTCAGTGGAGGCACTCAACAGCTATGGTGTTTTTAGTGGTAAAACACTGAAGGCTGAAATTTAGTCAGCTAGTCGGTCTAATAAAGCCCATTTACTGGGCTCCAGGACGTAGTGAAATGCCTATCTTTTTTTCTGTAGCATTTTTCCAAGGGTAGAGTGGATATGAGGGAAGCTACTTACTGATGCTCATTTTAATCTCTGAAAGGTAGTAGATTCTATATTATGGTAAGGAATAGCTTCTCAACAGTTATGCTTTTCTAGTTTATAATGTACATGCTCCCAGAACATCGTAGAAAAGGATGTTTTACAAATCTAAAAAATGGATGCATTTTGGTAACAATGTGGGTAACATGCACTGTGTTTTTGTCATGCTTTTTCCTTATGAATCTCTAGTCTAGGGCAATGTAGAGATAATATTGCAGTAGTTATCAAAAAGGGAAATGATAGCATTGATAAAGGTTTGTAAGGGAGGAAATTAAAGCAATAAAATGTATGAAGCCAGAGTCTGATACAATTCAAGTAATAATAAACAAAACCCCTTAGTGTGAAGTACTATATATTTATGCTAGTAGGGAAAAAATATTCACCATTCACAACAAAGTTTGATGTTCTGTTTCCAGCAGATTGCATTACAGATTTGGTACTATCTTAATTGAATCAAATAAATCACAAAATATTTTCCTACTGCTTTTACGAATTCCCAGAAGGAAATACAAAAATTACAAATGAGAATATATTTATTATTTGTAATTTTAATTGATATCATTTAAGACACAATCAAAATGTCTATGGTTGGGAAATAGTTCTCAAATAGGCACCTTATTACATAAAATGAATGTACATGTCAATGATTGTCTGAACCTGGAACAGCTTTCTGGAAATAGCAGTAGTGACAAGACTGACAGTTTCCATGACAATAGTGTCAATGGATTATGTGGGGCAAAAGTCCTTATTTCTGAGATGCTAACTAAGATCAGTATGGATGGTGAACATTGCAAATCAGTGCTGTCAAGCATGTTTTTCCTACATTCTGCTAATTACTTGTTAACATTTATTAATTATAGGTATCTGATAAGAAGGAATCTCAGATTTTTAAATGATTCAACCAAAATAGTGGTTTTATATATAGCAACTAAGGTCACTGAAGTGATGTGCCTATATAGAAAATCTCGGGGGCTGGGATGGTGATAGAAATGTGACAAATCAGTATCCAAATGCTGGCTGATACATTTTCAAGAGAAGCATTAAGCTCCTCCTTGTGGACTCTCGATTTGCCAACTTTTACCATTAAAATCCATAATCAGTTGGAAACTCAGATAATGTGCTTTTACTACATGACGATGAGTGATGTAGAATTGCAACTACAATAAATAATAATATATGCACCTCAAGGAAGCATTTCCTGAACTTTTGAAAGCTTGACTCCCTTTCAAGAAAATGAAGCAAATCCCACCCCCTCTACATGTGCCTGTACATGCACTACAAGAAATGCACATTTTGATACTATTGCTGGGTTATTTATTGAAAGACTTGCCGGCTCTAGGTTTTTTGCTGCCCCAAGCAAAAAAATTTTTGGCTGTCCCTCCCCACCCCACCCAGCCCTGGGCTCGCTCTCTCTTCCCCACCCCCACCCCCAACTGCACCCTCCTGCCGCCCCAGCCCTGGGTCACTGGTACCTCGCGACCAGAGCGGGTCATTCAGCAGGAATTTTGGATGTGCACAGAACACAGACAGGATTGGTTCCCATATGGTTACAGAACTGCAGTAAAGTGGAACAATTTTCAGCTTGTATGATTGGAGGATATCTGGATGCATATTATAAGACTGTCCTACATAAATGAGGAAAAGTTGAGGTGCCCTTATTATTCTTTTGTTCCATTCTTTGTTTCTATGGGGAATTTGCCGATGCAATATCACTGTCTTCCTTTTAAATAAATAAAACTAAAAAAAAAAAAAAAAAAAAAGCAATGGCTGTTGAAAATACCAATTCCAGTCCTAATAACCACTGGGAAGCATTTCTTGCTCAATTTATTCTACAGCAAGTTACAGTGGATCAGTATATTTGATTTGGGAGAAATGAAGTAACAACTGCCCAAACTGAGCTTGAGCACTCCTGAATTTTGAGGGTGTTCAAAGCTGGAAGGCAGGTGCTAGATTCCCTTTCTGAATATTAGCTAAATCTGGAAAAGAAAAGTCAATTTCTGCTTCCATGGCTCAGAAGTGTAAATCTTCCTACGTGCCTGGTACTGTATCTAAAGCTGCCCAGTCCTAGTAGAGCCTCCTCTCCCTCACTTTTCATTTTAAATTCTAGTGGGATCTCCCTTGCTAGGCTTCAGATAGAGAGGTGCACTGTCCATATAGTCCACCCAATTCTTTCTTTGGGGGAGAGCCCAGGGCTGGGGCGGCAGGAGGTGCGGGGGGTGGGGGGGGAGAGCCCAGGGCTGGGGCGGCAGGAGGTGCAGGTGGGGGCCAGAGCTGGAGTGGCAGGGGGTGCGGGGGGAAGGAAGAGCCCAGAGCTGGGGTGGCAGGGAGTTCAGGGGGGGAAGAAGAGCCCAGGGCTGGGGCTGCAGGGGGGTGCAGGTTGGGGCCAGAGCTGGGGCAGCAGGGGGTGTGGGCAGGGGAGAGTCCAGGGCTGGGGCAACATGGGTGTGCGGGGGGAGCCCAGGGCTGGGGTGGGGGGCAGCAAAAAACCTAGAGCTGGCTCTGTCCCTACCATTCACAGTAAGCTGCAGCATGAGGTTTCAGTTCCACACTCCTTCCCCCTCCCTTTCCTGTTAATTGTGGCCAAGGGAATGCTGGGAAACGTAGTTCTTTCCCTGCTCCAGGGCCGGCTCTATAGGCAGGGAGCTAACCAAGGAACTACAGCTCCCAGGGCTCCCTGTTGGTTCTCAGCTCCCATGCTGGATTCTTGCGCCTCTGCAAATTTGCCGCCCCAAGCAACTGCTTGCTTTGCTGGTGCCTAGAGCCAGCCCTGGTTGTCATGCCTCTAGTAAACCAGCTCTTCTTTCTGCTTCAACTATCATTGGGGTAGCAGAGCAAAACTTTGATTAAATTAAATACAAATGTAAACCTAGATCTTCATAGAAAGATGGTGTATTTGACGTGTGCACATATTTTAAGTCACATTAGCATAAATAGAAAATACAAGTATGTGCACAGGATACAGAAGAAATCAAGTGTACCGCCCTAGTTTTGTTAGTTTTAATCTGGGTGACATTGTTATACAACTTCCAGAGCTTTCTAGATGGCTGAGATACTCTAAAGTAAGGCGATGCTGTCCCAGTTTTTTATATAGTGTCCTGAGAACTTCTTTTAGGATATCAGAAATGTCTGTTCAACATATATTGCTATATCAAATAGCATTTACTCCATACTTACAGAAAAAAAACTGTAGTGGAATGAGTGGAATAGCAAACAGTATCTGGAGTGAAGAAAAAAACTGAACACGTGTACACACTATCAAAGCTACTTTTTACCATGCTAGGCTCACAGTAAATGTTAATTACACTGGTTCAGAGTTTCATGATAAACCAATTCAAAATACTAAGTTACTGTGGAAAACATAAGCTCATAAGAACGGCCATACTGGGTCAGACCAAAGGTCCATCTAGCCCAGTATCCCATTCTCCAACAGTGGCCAATGCCAAGTGCTCCAGACGGAATGAACAGAACAGGTAATCGTCAAGTGATCCATCCCCTGTCACCCACATTTCCAGCTTCTGGCAAACAGAGGCTCGAGACACCATCCTGGCCCATCCTGGCTAATAGCCATTGATGGACCTATCCTCCATGAACTTATCTAGTTCTTTTTTGAACCCTGTTATAGTCTTGGCCTTCACAACATACTCTAGCAAGCTTGACTGTGCGTTGTGTGAAGAAATACTTCCTTTTGTTTGTTTTAAATCTGCTGCTAATTAATTTCATTTGGTGACCCCTATTTCTTGTAAAGAAGGAGAGAAGGAGTAAATAACACTTCCTTATTTACTTTCTCCACACCAGTTGTGATTTTATAGACCTCTATCCCCTCTTAGTCATCTCTTTTCAAAGCTGAAAAGTCCCAGTCTTATTAATCTCCCCTCATAGGGCAGCCGTTCCATACCCCTAATCATTTTTGTTGCCCTTTTCTGAATCTTTTCCAATTCCAATATATCTTTTTTGAGATGGGACGACCACATCTGCATGCAATGTTCAAGATGTGGGCGTACCATGGATTTTTATAGAGGCAATATGATATTTTCTGTCTTATCTATCCTTTTCTTAATGATTCTCAACATTATGTTTGCTTTTTTGACTGCCACTGCACATTGAGTGGATGTTTTCAGAGAACTATCCACAACGACTCCAAGATCTCTTCCTTGAGTGGTAACAGCTAGTTCAGACCCCATCATTTTCTATGTATAGTTGGGATTATGTTTTCCAATGTGCATTACTTTGCACTTATCAACACTGAATTTCATCTGCCATTTTCTTGCCCAGTTATCTAGTTTTGAGAGATCCTTTTGTAGCTCTTCACAGTCTGCCTGGGATTTAACTATCTTGAGTAATTTTGTATCATCTGCAAATTTTGCCATATCACTGTTTACCTCTTTTTCCAGATAATGTATGAATATGTTGAATAGAACTTTGAATCATTGCACTTGAGTCCAAAGCTGTCAGGAGCAATGCCAGTACACATTCAAAAATAAGTAATTTTTTTGTATTTTATGTCTATTTTCAGTCTTAACAAATATTGCTGCAAAAGCATTTTTTATTTTGAAAATATGTGCACCCATGTTTAAAAGTAAAATGATTTTCATGAAAAATCTCTTGTTAGCACTAGACTGTTTTGGATAAGATCAGTCAAGCTAGATATTCAAACACCTTCACCAGGCTCCAAATGGAAGTTAGAGTTGAATCACCTTGAGTCATACTGTAATATGAATATTGGAAAACTATGACCAGTATTTCAAAGGTCAGTAGTAAAGTACCGATTGCTCTTCATGTAAGAGTTTACAACTAATCCTTCATTTTGGCTGCTATTACATTAGACTGCTCCACAGAGAACCATAACTGCTTACAAATCATTTGGAGGGACTCAGAGCTGGGTGAACACTAGAAAACATTTTCAGCAAATATTCATGCATATTGTTAAACAAATTCTTTTCAGCTATATTCATTCCCCCTTTATGTTTGCTCTCCTTGCATTGTCTAGAAATGAGTTTACAGTCCTGAATTTTCTGAGATACAATGTCCTGTACCATATTTTCACCTGAAACCTAATTCTAAGAGTTATGCTCATCCAATGTAGGGAACATACCATGTGAACTACAGTGTGTATCCAAATAAAACACCATGAATTTTGAATATTACAAACTCCCAGTTAACTGTTTGTAAATCAGCTACAAACCAGAATTGTTTTGTAAAAATTATTTGATAAATAATTTCAAAACCCAGAGAAAAATCACAATTCATTTGTAGAAAATGTCCAAAACAGAGAAAAAGACAAAATTCATTGAATACATCATTCAGTATGAATTATTCTCCTGGATCTGCTAGGGAGAAGGGAAAAAGCAGTGCTCAGACATCTGCCCTGGGCTCAGCCTAGGGCAAAAAAAAAATGTTTCTAGAGTTTCTAGATGTGCATTTAGCTATTTGGCAATCAGCTGATGGGTGTTGCTTCCAATAATATTTCTGTTCAGTGATGTACTTAATATTTTTGCATTGAATTGTCTTCTTTCTAAGGCATCTCCAGTGTTTACAGAGTGACAGAGTACAAATTCTGAACCAGAAGTTCATGGCACAATAAATTCAGAGAGATGTAGCACTTCCTGAGTCCTTTTGTCTAGTTGAATGCTGAAAGGCAGCTAGCAGAAATCTTAATTTATGGCCGTTTGAGGACACTGAATCTTCTTAACTTAAACTCATTGACTGATAGAACAATGGATAATGTAATTTTTTTTCATTGCTGCAGAAAATGCTGTCACACACAAATCATCTGGCGTGTTTCATTCTTAGATTTGCTGCTTTCAAATCTATCAAATTTATACAAATTTTGTGATGGTAGCTATCAGATGCCAGACTTATCCCTGAATTTTCAGTAGCAGATGTTGATCAAAATGCCATTTAGTTTGTACCATCAAAATGTGTTGAATTTGATTTCTTGGCATTTTTGACATTATAACTTGTGAAAAATGACACATACTTCCCTAGAAAGACAATTTCTTTTATCGTGCCAATATTGATGTCATACAGACCAAAAAAAATCACTAGTTATCTAATGAAAAAATTCCATCTGGTTTCTCTGTTTTAAATGACTGGCCTTTTTACTGTACGTACTTCAGACATTTCCGCATCTTTGGTATGTTTCAAGTAAACAAAAAATTTAAGATGAAAATGAAAGTAGTCTGCCTGTGACTTATCGTTGAGCGCTTTATTCTATTGCATAGCGATGGAGCTAGTTTTTGAGTCTTGTAATAAAGAAGAAGAAGAAGAATTCATGTGGAAAACAATGTGCTGCTTGCCTTTTAGTGCATCACAACAGATTCTCCACTATAGGGGTCTTTGTATATGTTCTAATTCTTACCATTCCCCTGAAAAGTAACAAAACCCCAAATCAGCTTCTCTCCAATATTAAAATAGTAATTGTAAATAATTGATATCATAATCACTGGAACCCCAGTCTTTCAACATGTTCTGTGCAGGCAGCTCCCTTGTGTCCACATGGAGCCCCAGTGAGTTCAATGGGGTTCCTCCCATGCAGAAAGACTTGGATCAGTGTTTAAGCTGGTAGTCTGTCTGGGGACAAAAATGAGTTCAATGGAAATTTTGTGGAATAAATTGGGCCTTAGGAATTAGCCTAAAGTGCGTGCCTTACTGTATATTTCAATCTCCTTCATTCAAATGTGCCCCAATTGTGCAGTGAAACTCTACAGAGTTGAAGGGTCTGTGCTAACATTTCAGGGTTCAGGTTTGTATCTAGCAAGTGACGTGACTCTCATTACAGTTAAAAGATTGCCATGAAATGGTGCGACCCCTCTCATATTTCATACAGACTATTTTTATTTTGTTGCATTCTTACTTTGGACATTCTAGAATGGTTATATTATACACACATCTAACAGCAGTGTCACAGCTGTCACTAATGAATTAAATTATCTGATACATTTGTGGCCGAGGGTAATCCATTCAGTTACCTCTGGACCCCAGGAACATGTAATATCCTGAATAGTTTATGTGGCTGTCTGAATGACAATAGTCCTTGTATTTATAAAGCATTCCCCAGCCACATTCCCTAGCTTTGCCTCACCAGTTAATGTGATTTGCTGATGCACAGCTAAAGTGAGAAGAGAGATAACTAGAGTGCAGGTGGAGGAAGTCTAGCAATGAGTCTAACCTATTGTACAATAATGCTTAAAAAAAAATGTCTTACGCTGTGACTGTGAGTAACTATTTAGGAGGCAAAAAGATTTTGTTTGCATGCACCATAGAATGTACGAAGTCCCAAACAGCAGATCTGTTCTGAGTGGTGGATAGCATGATTATTCCCAGCCACTTGGTAATAAAATCAAGATGTTCCTGCTATGAGGAATTTTCCTTTTCCTTTGTGTATTAAAAGCTGCCAAGATCTAGACTGAGTTGTTTGCATCCATGATGCCAGAAACTTATACTCAGAGAGCAAATGAAGTCTTTTGTGAGCTTTGGCCACTGTTGTGCACTGAGGTACAGGAGCTGTTGCAGTAACTTGGTTCCATACTCTGTGACTGGGATCTATGCCCCACTTAGTTGCTAAAGGCCTCAGGAGAAGTACTGATCCAGTGTTACTGAATACTGTCAGTGCCTCTTGTATGGAGGGTTCTATCTTGCTATTCCTCTTGGGCCTTAAGAAAAGGCCTGGGTCCTTCAATATGGTCCTGATACTCATCTCTTAATTTATTCAGTTGTGTGTGTTTTAATATATTTGTGTTAGTGCCTGGAGCCTAATGACAAGCAATTTAAAATAAAAAGAGCAATAAAGTAATAAAATAGATAAATCCAAATAAAATATTTCAAAATCAAAGTGGCATCTTTAACTGAAAGGTGTAATATCAATAGTAACTAGTGAACTTCAAATTGATAACACAGCAAAGGAAGCTAAATAACATAACATACTACCTAAGATGAACAATAATTTTGGCTCACTAATGACTTAACATCTGCTTGATGTAAATGATAGCTTACAACAGCTTCTGCTTTCTACTTCTTCCTATGTTTGACCAATTTTAGTCAAATTATGACCCTTTTCAGAGTATCTCCATCAACAATGTGGAAGATACATGGATCTGGAGACCTTTGATTGCTAAAGGAAAGAAGAATTCAGGAAGAAAATTAAGTGCAGATGGTCAAATGTGAAACTAAAATTAAACTCTTGAGGAAATTGCAGTGTAGACTCCAAGTAGAACTGGTTAAATAGTAAACAAACATGAAAATATGATCAAATATTTCCCTGAATAATAAAGACCATGATTCACTATGATTCATGGTATCATTTTATATACTTATTTATTTGGTTACCTAGTGCCTAGGAGCCCTAGACATGGACCAGGACCCCATTATGGTAGGTGCCAGGGCCGGCTCCAGGCACCAGCTGAGCAAGCTGGTGCTTGGGGCGGCAGATTGTTGGAGGCGGCATTCCGCCCAATCCTAGGGCTGCACGGCCGCATTTTTTGTTTGTTTGTTTGTTCTTGTTCCACTCTGGCCACCCTGTAGGGGGCGGCGGCGCGGAGAACCAGAGTGCCCTGCAAGGCAGTCCTCTTCCTTCCCTCCCCGCCGACCGGAGCGGAGCCCTCGCGGCAGGCGGCGGTGCAGCAGGAGGGTCCGCGTGGCAGCGCCCCTACTGTAGCCCTGGCTGCCCCCTTCTTTCTCTCCCGCCCGCTCCCTCCCCCACCTCCCCCAGCCAGTCCCCCGGCACCCGCACTTCGGCCGCACAGCAGGTTTTTTTTTTTTTTTTCTTGGGGCGGCCAAAAAGCCAGAGCCGGCCCTGGTCGGTGCCGCACAAATAGAACAAAAAGATGGTCTCTCTCCTGAGGACCTTACAGTCTAAGTATAAGACAAAAGACAAGATGGATACAGACACACTGATGGGGGAGTACAGGGAAACAATGAGACCGTATAGGTCAGCATGTTAGGAAGTAGTCTTAGCACACCAGCAGACCAATCATTGTCAAGTTTTTTTTGTAGGCATCAAAAGAAAAGTTTTGAACAGAGATTTGAGGGAGGGTAATGAGTCCGTTTTGCAGATGATTATGGGGAGCACTTCCCAAGCCTATGGAGCAGCATGGGAGAAAGCACAAAGGTGCTCATTTGAAAATTTAACAAGTAGGCAGTGGACGCTGACTTCATGGGCTGATCAGAGTTGGAAGTTAGCAACTCGATAGTAAATCAGAGATGATAGATAGGGTGGGGATTGACCGTGAAGGTGATTGAAAGTGAAGATAAGCAGCTTATGTTTGATGTGATAGAGAAGAAGAAGCCCGCTGGGGTATTCAAAAGAAATGGGGCATGGTCAAAACAACAGACAAGAAAAATGAATGTGGATGTGGATGTGGATGTGGATGTGACATGGGCATATTTTTCATTATTTCAGATTTCAGATCACCACTGAGTATTTGTTAAAATAAAATATGAACATAGAAAATTTTACAAATATTAACATCTCAAGATTGGCAACAACATTTATTTGTCGTTCTCTTATTTATAAAGTTTCAGTTGCCCACTTTGGACAATATAATGTAATCTACATAGCCAATAGCTCAAATAATCAATATTTAGATCAAACAATGTCCCTCCAATAAATAGGCTGAAAATAGTTTTTTTTACAGATTAGTTGTTGAATATATAAGATTAATAAATATATTTGCAATAATCTGGATTGGTCCGTCAATATTTTATTAAAAAGGCTACAATTGTAATTCATTATTTATAATAAACCCTTGAATGAGTTCTGAGGATAAAATTTGTCACACAAGTGTGTCCCGCCTTCTATGTGACCCCCCCCTCCCAATTCCCACAGAAACTGATGCAATTGTATATATCTGAGAAGAGCATCAATGATAAATATGTAATAGATGTTTGCTGCAGTTGTTTTGTTCTCATTTTCTTCAAATAAATGTTACAGCTTTCTCTCTGGTTCTCGTATTATTCCCTGATCAAAGAAATGTTGCTGCTTCTGCAATTTGTTTGATGATTTTCTATCGCCTTAAGCTGTTCAATAGAGGATATTAAATCATTTAGGCCCCAACTCAGCAAAGAATTTAAGCACATTCTTAGCTTCAAGCATATGGGCAATCCCCCTGAAGTCTGTGGGACTGTATGCGTGCTTAACATTTCAAAAGGGCTTTACTTTTGTGTCTCATCAGGAATGTATACATAGGGGATATCGTACATCTGTGGTGAGAATGGATCTTTCTAATTATTTATGAATTTCTGAAACTAACTGTCTTGTTTCTCCAGGAATCCCTGTAATGATCGTGTTTATAAACAGTTGAGTGGCTTCAAGCTGTCCTCCCCCAGTGAAAAGAACATTAATAACTAAGGCCTCCTGGCTTGCTATTATAGTTATCTCCTCCCTTTCATAGTAGGAACAAGAAAATAGTTATTTTAATAATATGGTGCAGTAAAATCAACTGACTAGTAAATTTGACTATGTAAAATGATTTTTCTTGTTGATCCTGTATATATATTTAAATGTCTCCACAGCCTTTCAGTTCCAGTGCAGCATGAATGTTATTTTGCCTATGAAATTGAGAACTCATACTAAAACAAAGTTTATTGAGTTGGTATCCAAGTGAAAATGTAATTAGTAACACAACTTCTATAATGACCCTAATATCAGTGCATAGTGCAAAATGCTTTTTGATGCAATTTATTACATTTTTACTGAGTGCATAGTATTGCCCTAACTATAATCAACTTGGTGAGTTTCTCAGTTATTATTTACAATGTAAGCTCAAGGCATTTGATTACTATTTATAATCAATACTGATTATAATACTTTATACTAAACAAAATTAACTCTACAGTGGCAAACTCTGAGCCATACATTTTTAACTTGATAATTTATCATGGAGGATATTTTCATTCTAATTGCATTTGGTTTCGAAGGAGACCCCTATTTTTCTCATAATATGGGTCTGCAGGCAAAATGGACTTTTTGTATGGGTGCCTCCTCATTTCCATAGAAAGGAGCTCAGCTGTCCCCGCTAGTCCTCAACACGGTGCTCTGCAGCTCTAGGGTCACTCAGCACTTAGGGAACAGAGTGGAGATTAAGTCAATTGAAAGGACATACGTTATTCTCTCTGGCCCTGCAGAGATTTCCCAGATTGTATTCTCTTCTCCATAGCTCTCCCTTTCCCTCTTCAAGGCCTGTATTCTTTGTCTATGCGAAGGGGGAAAGAGGCAAACTGCATCCTCTGCATAAAGGAATCTCCATACCTGGGACTGTCACAGAGGTTTCCTGATATGGGTTTATCCCAGGCCAGGTCATTCTCTCCTGGAGTAAGGCCAGAAGCATACATAATCCAAAAGCATACACATGAGTTTTTACTCTGCACCCTGTAAATATACTGCACGTTGTCATGGAAAGAATCATCCACGCACTGATTTTAGTTCACAGACTCAGAGCCTGAGGCCTTTATTGCAATACGTACCAAACGCGTTTGGGGTGCAGTTCGAAAACTGGCACCCTGAGGACCTCTCGCAGGTGGCTTTTATTTTGTCAAATCGCAAGTAAAGTACAAACAATGTGTCATGAATTAAGAAATTGGGGTTGGGGTCAGCCCCCCCTTCCCGGTACCTTCCTCATTATTTTCCGAGAATTGGGTGTTTATTTGGGTAGAGGGGTGCTTGGTGGTTTTCCCCAGGGGTGGTACTTGGCACCAATTTGGGTACATTTCTCGGCAAGGCACATGTTATTTTCCGGGGCTTTACGGTTAAGGGGGGGTTTATCATGGGACGCCAAAAGAATATCTATGATTGGCTAATTTTGCAGATAGCTGGAATTGGAAAATTTTGCAGATAGCTGCAACTGCAAGAATGATCAGCTCTTTGCAAAAGCAATTTCTTAATGTAAGCGGATATTCTATTTTTCAAGCAGTTTCATAAACTTGTGGTTATTATATTGCTAAAGCAGTTTCTCTTGTAGCCTTTAGCATTGTTCTGTGTTTTTCTTCCCCCTGCCTCTGGCCATTACTCTTGACCGAGTTTGGCAGAGAACTGTGTTGTTCAGTCTTGCTCAGGCCTGGGCCTGTACTGCTTTGTATAAGGGTAGTTAGCATAACAGATCTCTGTTGGAGGCTTTATTTCAGGGCCTTCAGACTCTAAGCTTTGGCTATTAAAAAGAAGGCCCCCCTGTTCTATTTCCCCACAACGTGAAGCAAACTCAAAGCTTATCAAGACAGAGTATCCTTAATAGCTACTTGAAAATCAGTTCCTCCTTTACATAAACTAGTTTAAATGGTCTTGTTTGAGCCTGATGGTAGCAGTTCCTGTGTTATAGCATACTCAATTCTTTATTGTTTATAGGACTTTGCTTAACATTTAATGCTTTTAAGTTTTATGCTAAGTTCTGAAGTTTCTTATATTTGTTTTATTACAAAACGAAAGATCAGACCTGATACAGTAAGTGAATAATATTTTCATGCAAGAAAGTGCATTACAAACACAGTAAATGAAGCCTTGCCATGCTATTGTGAAGTAGTTAATTATTATATCCACTGTATACTTGGATAGGCTAAATCACAAAGAAGTTAAGAGATTTAGCTATGGACATTGAACAAATCAGTGGCCAAAACAGGCATAAAACTCAGGGATCGTGTCTCCCAGTTGCCTGGTCTCTTAATGCACACTTCCTCAAGAGAGGGACTTCATTTAATCTAAGGGCTTGTCTACACGGCCCTACAGCGAAGACTATAGGAGTGTGAGTACAGTGCACACTAAAGTGTTGTGCTGTAAATGCTTGTGTAGACCCTGCTACACTAAAAGGCACCTAGTTCACGTTAACACATGTTTCATGTTAGTGTCCTGAGGACATGGTAAGGTGAACAAGGTACCTTTTAGTTTGTGCTAGGAGAGTCTCCACTGTTGAGTTTAACTGCGCAGCTGACCTTGCAGGCTACATGCTGCAGATGCGCTCCTGCCTGGAGTACATAGGAGATGCTGGATCTCCTGGGTCAGTGGGGAGAAGAGGCTGTGCAAGCACAGCTCCGATTCAGCCATACAAAAGTGGACATCTATGAGCAGATTGCTCGGGGAATGCAGGAGAAGGGCTACAACAGGGACCAGTAACAGTGCCGCATGAAAGCCAAGAAGATGCAGCAGGTGTACCAGAAGGCCAGGGAGACCAACAGTTGAGCTCATGCTGAGTTGAAGCCCTGCTGCTTTTACAAAGAGCTGCATCCTTGGTGGAGACCCCACCACCTCCCACAGAGCACTGTGGATACTTCCAAGGAGCCCGAGTCACAGACCCCCAATGTGAACAGTGAGGAGGAGGAGGTGGACAAGAGGAGGAGTGAGGGGGACAGACGACTGGGGGATCCAGCGGTGCAGCAAGCCAGGACATGTTTTAACTCCACCACAGTCCAGCCAGTCCCAACAGTCTAGCATGGGCAAGCCTGATACAGGGGAAGGAACCTCTGGTAAGCATGCAGTTTGCTTTGAAATTACAGTGATGGAACCCCCAAAGCAGCAGGACCCATCTGTTAATTTACTTTTTTACTTGTGCTAGAAGAGATAGTGAAACAAATAAATGAAATATGTCAATATGTACCAACCTTGACAAAAAAATTCCTGTTTAATTAACATTACTGCATCCTTTATTACAGGATTTGGGTTACTGATCATATCCAAGTGCCTTATTAATTTATTAAAGTTTGTTCATTCAGAAAACACTAACACAGTCTTCTGCAGAAGCAACGGTTTATTTTCACAAAAGCCCTAGGCAACAGACATTAGAGTAAATGTGTACAGATGGGGTGCTTCACTTTTTCACAGTGTGGACCACATTTTAATGGAGATTTGCTTGTGAACTGCATCGATTCACAGTTATGGGACATCCCTACAGAACTGTGACTACAGAAACTGCTAAAATGGAAAAATACTAGAAGCCTATTTTGTGTACTTTAATTCTACAATGGAATAAGTGTGTGTCCTTTTTTTGGGGGGGGGAAGTTTGCTGCAAAGAGTCTGTAGAATATAAAGGCAGCTGGAAGAAAGAAGCAGAAGCCCTCATCATGTGACCAGTGAGCTCTCTGCAGACCACCAGTAGGTTCATGGACCACAGTACAAGAACATTTACAGTAAAGACATACAAAATAAAGCTCAAGCATCCGACATTAGTCAGAATTCAGTGATGATCATAGATTTAGTGTCAGATTTTCCAGAAATGTACTCAGCATCTCCAAATAGACATGGGTTTTCACGAGAACTCTGCTCCCATTTAGTCTAATTGAAATGGCTTGATTTTCAAAACTGCTTAGCACCTCCCTCACCTCTTGCAATGGGAGCTGCTGTGTGCTGAGCACTTCTGAAAATCTGGCCTTTACAGCATCGAAGGAGCCTTTTGCCTCAAACATCCTAAGTGAAATATTAAAACGAGGAAAGTCATTGATTGTTGAAGTCTATCTCTTCTAGAAAAAAGAGAAAGGGAAAGAGATAAATGTAACCTTCAGTAACACCCAATTTTAAGAATTAAATGGGTTTGTACATTCTTAATATTTCTATTCTTAGCTACTATCTAAATAGATGGTGTGATGTTGCACCCCATAATGCTTTATAGAAATATGCTTATGAATGTAAATACGAATAACTGGAATATGTTTTATGCTAGATATGTTATGTAACATATCTTTGCAAAGGTTATATTCTACTGCATGTATTCATCCTATTCATATGCATGTATCATTTTTATATCTGAAGTTATGAGCGTTGGCTCTATGCTTGTATTTAAAGTGTTTGCTGTAGAAAGCACCTAAGGCAGATTTGGTCAACATAGTGTGGAAGGGTTATTCAAGTAATTGGGAGTACTTGGCTAACAATGGACCTTGATAGATGCCAATCCACATGTGAGGTTTCCTGGGAACGTTCGGGTTAACATGTGGGCAATGGCATCAGTCTGTAAAGAATGGAGCCATTCATGGACATGCGACTTGCCCATGTGACTCCAAAACTACATCTTGTAGCTATGATTCTGCATAGGAAAACACAAGAGATTTCCACCCACAAGAGAAACTATATAAGGCCCTGGGAAACCCCTCCATTTTGTCTTCAGCTGGCTCAAGAGATAGCCTCTCCCCCAAAGAGATGCTTGAAAGAAACTGGAACAAAGGACAGTAACTACAGGGGTCTGAGTGATTGCTGGACCCAGACTAGGAGGAAGTCTAGTCTGTAAAAGAAGCTCTGAGGGTGAGATTTACCTGCATTTAGTTTCTTACTGTAGTAGGCTTAGACTTGCATGTTTTATTTTATTTTGCTTGGTAATTCACTTTGTTCTGTCTGTCAATACTTGGAACCACTTAAATCCTATTTTTTATATTTAATAAAATCACTTTTTTACTTACCAATTAACCCAGAGCAAGTATTAATGCCTGGGGGAGCAAAGAGCTGTGCATATCTCTCTATCAGTGTTATAGAGGGAGAACAGTTTATGAGTTTACCCTGTATAAGCTTTATACAGAGTAAAATGGATTTATTTGGGGTTTGGATCCCATTGGGTACTGGGTATCTGTGTGTTGGAGATAGGATCACTTCTTAAGCTGTTTTCCCTTAAGCCTGCAGCTTTTGGGGGATGTGGTTCAGACCTGTGTCGGGGGATGTGGTTCAGACCTGTGTCTGTGTTTGTAACTGGCTAATGTGTCTGGCACAACCAGGCAAGGTACTGAAGTTCCAAGCTGCCAGGGAAAATGGGCTCAGAGATAGTCTCAGCACATCAGGTGGCAGTCCCAAGGGGGTTTCTGTGACCCAACCTGTCACAGTGGCGCAGCGAGCAATGGTGTATGTACGACCCAGATGGTACCTATTTGCACCTCTTCTATGAAATCAGATTTTTGTCTACTATTGAACAGTAGTACAAATGCTAGGGCACTTAAAATAAGCATGAAAGTCTTATATTGGGGTTTAGAGAGACAAGGTGGGTAAGGTAATATCTTTTATTGGACCAAAGTTTGCTGCTGAGAAAGACAAGCTTTTTACCTTACACAGAGCTCTTCTACAGATCTCATTACAAGGGTTATTAGAACAAAGACATATTGCCTCTCTTTTTGCATAGGAAATAACAGGGTTTTGTCTAGGTCAAGGATCAGTTTTATTGGGTCAACAGATGAGGAACTGGGCAGTGTAAAATAATAACATTTTATCATGTAAAAAGTTAGAAAATAAAAGTGTCTCCTTAATATCAAAGCAGTTTTCAAAGTCAGTCACTATAAAAATAAAGTGAACCTCTCATGATTTAGCCTTTGCTGCCATCCTGTGGCCATTTAATTTGATTGATTTAAAGCTACAGCAATTTTAATAGAATTTCCATCAGTTTTCTTACTTCTTCTATAAATGAGTATTTTTATTTATTTTTATTTTGTTTTTCAGATAAATGTATTTGGATACATGGGCTACACAGACTGGAAAATGTGTAAGGTAACATCTTTATTTAAATATGATCAACACATCCAACTAGGAGACTGAAAAACAAAACATTTATAATGAATCATTATTGTTTCAGACAAAGGTTATTATGTGGACTAACATACTGTAATTTTTTGAAATGTTCATACCATGTCTATCCACACTATGGTGAACATACTACAACACACAAAGTGACAAGTCAAGATAGCAGACAATTAGCATTCATCTCTATAAGTGCCTCGATAGCACACATTTAGTGCTGGGAAAGAAATAAGTAAAGGGAATAAGGAAAAGATCTTTGGGGTAAAATTATCTGGAATTTATTCTTTCAGTGTGTTATTTCTAGGATAACATTTTTAATCACAATCCAACTTCTGAGGAATTGAAATGCTCCTAAAATGGCTTTAGATGCGTTAAACATAATTGTAGGAAGACACATGTACTAATCCATAAGAGTAGAATTGCTTCTTTTGTTGCTGTCTATTAACTCTTCCCCAACGTCAACATCAAAATCATTCCTGATGGCACACTGTCAGCTGAGACTATTGCTTATTATACAAAACATGCTCAGTTTACTGTTACCTCTTCTTGCACCCACCTCCAGTTGTCTCTCTCATCTTCTGATTTCATCTTATTATACACTTAAATTGTAAATTCTCTGGGGTAAGGACTGTCTTTTTACTAGTTGTTGCATCTAGTCCAATGGGGTCCTGATCCCAGATTGGGACCCTGAGGCGCTATTGCAATATGAATCATAATAATTACCTCTGCAATGGAAAGAATAGTGACCTCAAGCTAATACATAACATTATCAGACCAGTCCCAATGTTGATTTCATCTGTTTGTTGTGCCTCTGAAGGGCACATGACTGAGCTTTAAGGCCCATTAATCGGGCTGCCTATTTGAAATTTCTGAATGATGGATTCCTCCCTGTTAAAGAGGAGAGGGTAGTGCTGACTAGCGAGGCCTGATATATAAGCCGGTTGCAAACCAAGCTCATGATGTGACATGTTGTTTCCTGCCTAAAGACAGAAGAGACTTCCTGTGCACTGAAGTGCAGGTTGATGGATTTGAAGAAGAGCTCTGTAACTGAAGAATGGCTATTGACCCTGTGTAACATCAGACAGGCGGAGGAGTTCTTGGACAACGGGGTTCAGGTAGCACCTCTAACAAGAAAAGGAAGTGGTAACAAGAGTATAATAGAGAGCAGACATTAGAAAGGCAGATTGGCAGTTTGTTACAACATGAGGACAGGGAAAACTGGAGGCATTTTACACAGCTAGAGGCAGAAGATGAGAGGTCTGTGACCACCAGAGGAAAGAGAACCAGGAGAAATTCTGCTCACCTACAGGTATCTAATCGCTATCAGGTACTCAGTGTGCAGCTGCAGGGAATGTCTCTAAATTTTCAAGTGAGGAAAGGAACAAGGATCTACATAGGACACACTTGAGGATGGATATATGTGCCCAATCCATGAGGATGTCAAACACGCACAAGAGCGCACAGATTATCGTTACTGGGAACTCACTGTTAAGAAGAGTGGACAGGACATTCTTCAAGTGGCAGAAGTCCGCAAGATGACGTACTGTCTTTCTGGAGCATTGACAAGACACATCTTTACAAGTTTGGATGGGATCCTGAACACAGCATGCCAAGATCCATTGGTTTTGGTACATATTGGCAGAAAAACATGGCTTCAAGTGAAAATTGTACAGTATAAAAGGAAATTTGCGTGAAATATTTATTAGTAGTAAAATACCATTAGTGAGTTACAGACAGGTCCGAAGACAAGGTCTGTGTTCCAAGTGCTTAAAGTCTAAGGGATCAATACAAAAAAGTGCTGAGTATTGAAGGTATCCACTACTTTGTGTGATCAGGCCTTAAATAAGTCATTTACACACTATAGGTTTAACCTTGCAAGCCCTACTCACACCCATAGTCAAGTGAATTGTTCCACAGAAGTCAATTGGAACTACTCAAGTATAGTAAGGGTTCAGAGGATTGGCCCTAAATAAGGACGTTTATAACTAGTGATGAACAATCCTTTAGTGGCAGGGGATGACGTAGGTGTCCTATACAGACTTCACTGTTTGGGGAAAGAATAATTTAGATCAATTTAATTAACTTTAGTGTTTTGGGATAGTTTCAAAAACTGCTGTAAGAATTCAAACTATCAAACTAAGCTGTAACCAAGCGCTCTCATCCCACTGCCAAGACACTATCTGTTTAATAGGTTTCTGTGTTATAGTATATTGCTGTAATCTTTATAGTTGTGCTGGAACTAGCACAAAGTTTTATTTGTAGAATGTGTATAAATTTGTCCCTTCTCAGTGGTGTCAGATCTCAGTGACCATGCTCAATACAAAATAATGTTCTAATACAGTTAGCGTAGAAATTCAAATGTTAAATCTTGAGAAAAATATCATTTTCTCCTCTGTAAGCTATCCATTATTTTAGGAATTAAAACATTATTCTATTTTTAACACTTTTTGTAAGATTCACTACCCAAGGAGACTTGTTCAATGCATTTTCCTGGCAATAAAATGGTTCAGCAGGTTAGCTGAATTTTTATAGTATGGCTGCAGATTACCTCTTCCTAGGAGCTTATCACTTTCACACAGAACAAGGGCAAGAACTGTGTAGGTGCAAAATTAGTCCACTAAAGATTTTGTAAAGTGATATAATCCTTCAAAAAGAAAAAGGAAAGGAATAAAATGAAGAATGAAAAATTGAACTCTAAAATAATAAGAAAAAAAAATTACTTTGAGGAGCAGGAAGTGGATTTTCCCCATGCACCAACTTGAGAGAGATACTGGTATGCAGAAAAAGATCATCTTTAAAACTCGCCCTACCCTCATTAATCTTGGTTTCATTATAAATGTGTATTGTTGCCACTTGTACACTAAAAATGCATTATTGGTCAAAATGCAGGCAACGTGTCTATCCAATAACTCTTTGCATAAGATCTTTGGCTTTGTGATGGGATGAACTGACCTGCACAATTTGTTGATAAGCTTTTCTTTGGTGTTCATTACCATCATATCTGAGTGTCTCACAAACATTAAGTAATTTATCCTTGCAATATGTGTGTGAGGTAGGGAAGGATTATTATCCCAATTGTTGGAACTGAAGCAAAGAGAAGTTAAGTGATATGCCCAAGATCACACAGGAAGTCTATGGCAGAATTAGGAATTAAACCAGATCTCTTCAGTCACTAACCACAAGACTCTCTCTTGTACTTTTGCCAAGAGAGAGTAAATTTGATTCAGAAGCTGGAATTGGTGCAGAGGGTGGTTGCAGGGCATTATCACAGGATGACTGGCCAGCTCCATCTGTGATATACTTAGCTTGCCTCCCCAAGTGGAGAAATGAGCAAAGTCACATGACAGGCAGGTCATGTGGCTAAATCAGGCCTTCTGGCATGGAGAGTGTGGTAGAAGGGAGGAGCCAAGTAGAACGCCCTGGGATCAGGTGTTCTATAAAGATCAGCAAGAGACTGAGTAGAGCCCAGGAGGAGTGGAAGACTCTTCTGGAACTGAAGACAGGCCCTCAGAAAGAAGGGGATGTGCCCAGATTGAGGGTCGGGGACAGAAGATTGTTTTGTGTTTAATTTAGACTTGGATACCATGGAAGGGGTGGACTTTTTTTTTTACTTAGCCAGATGGCCAAGTCAGTGTACCCAAGTCACTCTGTCAACCACATTAAGCTGGAAGGTTGAATGATCCAACCAATATGAATGGAAACTGAGGCACGGGTAGCCTGGAACCACACTGAGTAGGCTGAAACAGGCATCTTATAAAGGGAACATGACACTTGTTCTCCACGATCTGCATTGGTTACCAGACAGCTACCAGATAGATTTTAAGGTATCAGTTTTGAACTACAATGCCCTAAATGACCTGCAACCAGCCAACCTGAGAGACCACCTCTCTTTGCCAAAGTTGCAATCAGCAAAGATGCTGATGCTAAATTCGCATCAGTATAATAGAGAGGTCAGCCCCCCAAATATATTTGTATCAAATCTTGCCTCTTGAGCTTCGACCACAGAAATCGGTGATGAAAATGTCCCCAGCTGTATAACTGAGTGGAGTAGAAGGGAATTACACATTAGCTCAGTTGATCTCCTAAAAGCAGAAGGCCTGTTTGTATGTAACACATTAATAATAGTTATCCCTTTTAAAAACCAGGGATAGAGACATATCACCTCCAAGTTTAGGGTATAATTTTGGTTAACATCTGGTTGAGGATGAGTGTGGTTGCTCTGATGGACAGTATCAAAGGGATTTAGTGTTTTATGGGGCCAATTAAGACTTTCAGAATTGCCTCACTGAATGTACTGTCCACAATGATTTACTACCTGGATTTCCTATCCTGTAGTTCCATCCTAGACCCTCTATAATTCAGTTTGTGCCTCATGTACTTCCCTGAAACATCCCTCATTTAAGACTCTAATGACATCTTGTTGGCCAAAGTTCAGAAGCTGTATTCTATCCTCATCCTCTTTGACTTGTCAGCTGCCTTCAGCTGCCTCAGTTTTTGGGACTATCTTTTTCTGGTTCTCCTCCTACCTCTCTAATCAGTCCTTTGTTGATTCATTTTCCTTATACTGCCCCCCCCCAACTTTCTGTGGGGGTTACACTGGGCTCCATTCTTGCCTTCTCCTTGTTCTTTTCCATCTACATCTTGCTACTGGACAATCTCTTTGTAAGCGCAACTTCAGCTATCCTTTTTATGCAGATCTACATCTCCAATCCAGACTTTTCTTCTGTCCAAACTAAAATCTTGGCCTGCATCTCTGACATTAAACTCAACATGGACAACACAAGCTTTCAATTTTTCCCTCTTCAGTTATGGTGAATAACACTACCATCATCCTTGTCACCCAGGACTATAACTTGGGTATTGTCTTTGACTGCTCTCTCTCTAGTTCCTCACATCCAGTCCATTTCTAAATCTTAGAACATATCTAAGATGCAGCTTTTCCTCTCCAGCCACATAGCTAAAACTCTTATCCAGGCATTAATTACCTTGTGTCTCAATTACTGCAACCTCTTCTTCGCTGGCCTTGGTAAGTTCCATTTTTCCCCACTCAATCAAAGTGCTGCAGCATAGATCACTTCCTGACATGTTGATTGACAAAGACCATGCCTATCATGCCTAAAAACTACTATTGTCTGAGTGTTCCCTTATGTTCTCCTGCTGTGTTTGTTGTATGCACCTGCTGTCTCTTGTCTTATACTTAGATTGTAAGCTCTTTGAGGTAGAGCTCCTCTTTTGTTACATGTTTGTACAATGCCTAGCACAGTGGGATCCTGATCCCTGAGTGGGTGTCTGAGGAGCTATCACAATACAAATAATTAATGAAAAGAAGCTGGGAACAATGTCATTGAAACAGCAAAGACAGAAATGTACTAGACTGCAACTTGACCACAGAGCTGCATTTTGGCGGGAGCCCTAAATTGGAGCTGTGTGTATGTCAGCTTTGCCAGAGCTTCTGCTTTCCTATCCATTTTTGTTAAAGGTAATAACAGGAACTCCTTAGAACTATTTGCATAATGTATACAAAATAGATTGGAAAATAATATCCTTGATCTAAGCCCATTCACTTGACTCCCAAGAAGGAATTAACCCCTCCAGAAGTCCATACTCATCTTGACTGCCCAAAAGCCAGCACAGTAGCTATTAGTTTAGCTTTTGGAGCTGCAGTGGATGGCTATTGGACCAAGAAGATGCTCTCAGACACTTCTTCTTGTCATCATTACTTACCAAGTAAGTCTTTTTTTCTTTTTCACTCCCTCTCTCTCTGTCACCACCCAGACAGTTGAACAGTGTATGTGCTGACTTTTAAATTAATAATACATTGTGAAAGGGCATAGTAGCTACAGTAGCTGCTTTAAAAGAAGAACAGGAATTAAATTACAAAAGAGCAATTTAAAGTAAAAAAAAATGGCTCTTGAAAGTCACTAACGAGATTGGGTTAAGGCTCAAATTACTGGTGACTACATATGTTAATGTAATATTTTGGCTCATGCATATGTAGATTAGGTGGAAGTATGCTATTAAATGTACTGACACTGCACAATTGCTAGAGCGAGACTAACTAGGCCAAGGGGGAAATTTTAAAAATATTTGAACTAATGTATGAAAGGTTTAGTGGAAGTCTAGAAGAGCAAAAATGCAGAGACCTTGAAGGTGGGTCTCACTGGCATCAGTATTTTCCAAACACATAAAAAACCCTATATTTCCAAAGAGAGATAAGTGCTAATAAAAAGGGTATAATATATTCAGAAAATTCAAACACTAGTGAGTTTCAGAACTAGAAATAAAAATCTTGTGATGGTCAACAGTTAGCTGTGCTGGACCCTATGTTGGATCCCATATGCTTACAAGCCCACTGAATCTGAGCAGTGCTCACACACTATCTCTAGTTTTGGCCTCTTAGGTGCACTGTGAAGTGAAGATGCTCTCAGACACTTCTTCCATGGGAAGTAGAACCCTACAGTCCAACTGTCCTTGTCTTGGGCACCAGTGCTGAACCCCCCAAGTCACTCCAATAGCTTATGTACACTATCCCCAGAGCTCCACCCTTGTGGGCAGTCTGAATTATAGTTTAACTCTTCAAGGACCATGTGACAGTTAAAGCAAGCACAAAAGTTTTGCAAGGACACACACACACTTCCCCATAGATAACATAAGAGAGTTACCGATCTAAAAACAACAAACACCTCAAGGCAGTTCCCTCCCTCAGAGTCCTCACCTTTCCTGAGAGTCTTTTGGGTCCTGGTCAGTGTCTTTCAGAAAGGCCAGCTCCACTCAGCCTTCTAGCTCTAGTCATGAGCTGGCCATCTTGCTAGAGAGCTTTGTCCCTTCAAAAGCAGAGGTTGATACCATTTCCAGCTTCTCTTCTTATGCTGGGATTTCCAATCTCCAGCTCTGTAGTAGGAATGCTGTCAGATGGCCATTAAAAGTCAATGTTTGTAGCCCTATGGTACTGCCCAGATAGCCTCAGTGTTGATGACTCCATGGCCCTGTTTTAGTTCTCTAGACAGTTTGTTTTATGTCTCATTGTGGAAGTTCTAATCCACACTGAAGTTTATAATCATAAATAGTGTTCATAAAATCAAATGGAAATCATAAATTTACATAGACCTATTCCCCAGACTGTCACAGAAGGAACTAGACACTTTTTATGGCAGTGACTCTCAAACTTTCACATAGCAAGCTTCTGAGTGCGACCCCCCCTTATACATTAAAAACACTTTTTTATATATTTAACACCATTATAAATGCTGGAGGCAAAGTGGGATTTGGGGTGAAGGCTGACAGCTCACAACCCCCCATGTAATAACCTCGCGACCCCCTGAGGGGTCCCGACCCCCAGTTTGAGAACCCCTGTTTTATGGTGTCACATTAATATTTTTAAATATCCATGTAATCAACCCTTACCTTCAATTTTTGCTTGTTGTAGCATGTTTTAACTAGTCAAAAAACTTTATCTCTCTCAAAATTTCTTGAAAGCAAACTACTAGGAAGGTATTTGGCCCATTGTGCTTTAATGTGTCAAGTCATATTACTGTGATTTCATTTATATTAAGACTAATGGTCTGAGATAGATTTCAAATATGCTACATAAAAATGACAATTATACAATGCGAAGTACTGACAGATAACAGATGATAACAAGTATCAATTCTACAATTGTCTACAAACTCTGATTGATAATTTCCCCAAGCATGACACCTGCTTAGTAATGGGGGACTTCAATGCCAATGTAGGGTATGTCAACCTGGAGAAAGTAATGGGGAAATGCAGCCTATGTTCCTAATATTAGAATATGATGAAAGACTGTGCCTGCTATCAGGGCTCCTAACTGATGGAACACTGTGGATATCTTTCTGTGGGAATAAAGTAACTTGTAGTTCTCCAGACGGAGTCATGAGGAACCAGACTGACCATCTATGTCCTGAATGAAAATTTAGATCAGCTCTCCAGAATGTCAGAGCATACTGAAGAGCTGACACTGGAAGTGACCATAATTTATGCATGGCAAGATTGAAGATCAAAACTCAAAAAAAAAAAAAAAAAAATCCTCTCTCCTCCAAAGCACTAAGAAAATTGACAGCAAAACAGACAACACATTACAGCAGCAATTTCAAATTGCACTGAAGAACAGATTGCAGATGTTATAGGATTTAGATCCACCACATGAAAACAACATTGACATGTCATGGTCCTTTCTGTGTGACAGTATCATAGATGCTGCAATAACAATCTGAATAATCGGGACATGTAGGATGTGTGAAAGAAGAAATATGTCACTAAAAACACAGTTTAGATGTTATCAAACTCTTTTTGATAAAGATCATAGGCGGCTTTCAAGAATTGTTATGGGTAAACCAAATAATTCTAACTGTGCTGTATCTGCAGAAGAACTCAGACAAAATTAAATGGTTATTTTTGTACCCCAAAACTTGGGATGAGAGCAGAGTGACTACCAGTAACTAGTTTCACTGTTCATTAATGAGAGTGATTTCTGTAGATGAAATTATAGATCCTCTTGAAACAGAAGATAAGGGTAGCATTCCAGGTCCAGACAGCATAACTAATTTTAACTCAGAGATCATACAAAGAATTTTAATTTATGGTTTAACTTGTAGCAAGTTCCAGAGCACCTTAAAGAAAAAGAGGAGCATTTGTATTCCTAAAATCAGGAGCAGCTTTTAAATATTTCCAACTGGAGAACTTTAATAAGCAGTTGGGCATGGATGAGATTATATGCTAAAATTCTGCATGCTCATCTTACAGATTCCATTATAATTTATGACCATCAGAAAGGATTTGCATTGACCCCACATTGCGGGAAAAAAATTATCTATCCTCCCTAGCAGCATTAAAGCGACCAAACATAACAGCGATGAATTGGCTGTAGTATGTGAAGACCTGGCCAAAGAATTTGATTCAGTGGCGCGTGGCCACTGTATACATACTCTCAAAAGACATCACGTTACTGAGGGTGTCGCAGGGTAGGTACGCGCTGCCACGGGGTGTCGGGTCACGTGTGGTCAAAAGAAAGGAAAGAGGCTGTACCGCAGCTGGTTAGGGCCTATGCTGATGACCCTTACTATAAAACATGGTAGTACAGCCTATTGGCCTGAGTCAATAAAGTGTCCCTTCCACACAGAGTGGTGTGGTCCAAGGGCTAAAGTCAATATAGCAGCCCATCTGCTCAGGGCAGCATGGCCTAAAGGCCAGAGTCAACAAAGTCGTACACCTCTGTGGGATTGTGTGGCTTATTGGCCCTTTGGGGAAGTGGGGTGCCACTCAGGGGTGTATGGTGCCCAGGGTAGGGGAATTTGGCCCTCCCTGCTCCTCCGAGCGCCAGCCCAGGACACTAGCAGGGTTACTCGCCACCGAGACAGGAGGATCCTCCCGAAACTTGCTGACTGGTTCCCCACTTCACCCACCGGAGCAAAGTCTTAAGTTCCCTGGGCTACTTCTTACCTGTCTTTGCCAATGATGGTCCACAGTTCCCACGAGTCTCTGGGGTCCTCAGGCAGTGTAGTACTAGCTCCTGACAGCTCGGTCTTCTCTCTGGGCTTGTCAAGCTGTCTGGTATCCATCTGGGGCTCTGCGTGCATTGGCTCTAGGGTCAGGGCCTATAGCAGCTCCCTGGGGAGAGTCTGCAGTCTGCATCCTCTCCCTTCAGCAGTCTGCCCAGACTGAGCTGGGCCACTTCCTTTTAGATCTTGCTTTCAGGCTAAGCATGTCCAGCAAAGGCGAAGGGGCAAGGCTTCCTCAGTCTGCAATTCACTGTTAACCCTTGCAGGGCCAGGGTGGGGTAGGTACACCCTGTCGCAGAGGGTTTTATAGAAGAAATTAAAGACTCAAAATTGTTCCACTAAAGTTTATACTGGATCCACTACCACCCGTATTCCAATTTGTAGTGGATTCAAGCAGGTGACCCATTTTCCCCTCATGTTAATTTAGTATTGCCTTAGACCATCTTCCATGAAAATTGGAGAAAGAAGGGGTGAATTTTATAAAAGAGGAAAGGTAGTTGGCTTTTGCTGACAACATTGCTATTGTTCTTAGACCAGTATGGAGTTACTGACCCAGTATTGTTCCAGGACTGGGATTAAAGTAAATATAAGGAAAACAAAAGGGTTCCATCTTCCATCCAGGCATAAAACATATATTGTTAATACAAATGAATACTGGAAAATTAGGCAGAGTGAAACCAATTACATAGAGCCATGTTCATTTGAAAAATAGCTGGTAGCTTGAATTGATCCTTAGAGAGGTATAATACATCTGTCACCTTCTCTTAATCTAATTGAATGGTGCAATAAACTAGATAAAATACCACTTAAACCTGCCCAGAAATTAGAAATCCTAAAAGTTGTGTGTTACTGACTGACTAATGTATTCTAGGATTCAGGATGGGGGTCTTCCCCTTCCTAAATTTGCCATCTTGATAACCAGTATATTGGTTAGAAAATGAAAAAGACCTATTGTTTCAAGGGATAGTTGAGCCAGCCCCTCCTACATTTATGACATTAAGGATCTAGTGCAGAAAGTTGTAGGAAAATGTGCTGTTTCTTTTAACCCTAAAACCTGGCATGAAGAGAAACATAGAAGATAGTCCCCCTCCAATGCCAAGGGATAGGAATTAATTATTGTAACAATTATGCTGTTAGTAATAACTGCCTAAAATGACCTTTTCTCTATTAGATCATCATCATTTATTTCAGCCCTTCATTTGAGATCAAAAGCTTACCCAGTGGGAGAGAGACTTTCCCAAGGGGGGCAACCTGACACAGTTTCTGCTGCAGGTGGTGCAAGATTCTATATATCTGGTCAATGTTACAAAACAAAAGATGCTAGAATCTAGAGGCATAACAGAATACTAAGGGCCTTGGTAAATAAAATTATGAGATTAGGGTCAACACTTATTCTATGAACTCCACAAACCAGCGGGTTGGGAATGTGGCAGGTGTTTATGTTACGGTAAGATGGGAGAATACTGCCCAGAGTATGGCGAAAGCCCACCAATCAACGCTGGAGTATTATTTGGAGCTGGAGGAGAAGATAAGGAAGATTTCTGGTTGTTACACCATCTCCTTTCATGGCTTTGCTACTGGGGCATGTGAAAAATGGAGTGACGGCAATAACCTGTTACTCACTCTCTTAGGATGCATCAGAGCAGTAAATTTTAAAGAAATTCTATGCACGAGCATTCTGTTTTCCATGGCAGACATAAAGGCTATTTTTAGTGATGCATAGACATAGCAGATAACCATTCCGTGGGCTCCCTAACTATCTTAGTAGTTTTAGTCCTCTGTTTTAATTCACTCCATTTATTTTATTCTCATTTTATTTCCAAATTTTAACTATTATTTTAACAGTGATCTGTGTTAACTGAGTAGTACTTATGCAGTTATTTAGTATTTCTTCTCATCTGGTTTTAAAACTTTTTTTTTATTCATTAAAGATGCTTTCTGAAATTGATGCTGTGCTACCTACTATTATAGTTTTATTTACCAGCTTTGAGAACAGTCTGGCTGCTATGAGTAACTGGGAAAGGGCTGGTCTCACACTTGTACAGAAATAGCCTATCACTCAGGTCTGTTTGTGTGTATTCATGGCTTGTTTTTAAGAGAGAAGATCAGCACCTATGGCAACAGATTGTAAATGATGTGGTGTGTGGCAATTGTTTAAGCTTGGACTGGATTGCAAGACAACAGCCAAACTAATCACAGTACTGTGCTGACAAGGGGCATGTTTTTGTTATCAGGAAATAATGCAACAAAGGAGCCGATGGGCAAACTGTGAGGGGAAAGGATGAAATGAAAAGGAAATACTACATGCCTTTCTGGCATCAAATATATCTGTGCTTAGATTCTAATTATTAAAATCACTCCCTTCAGTCCCTGAGCTAACCCAGTAAACTAACTTTGTAGATTTAAGGCAGCTCTAAGTCATTTTATCATATGCATACAGTGAGGGCTTTATCTCCTGAGTCAGCTTGAATGACTGGTTTGTTGCTTGATGTATGTAGATAAATGGTTACTTGTTTCCATACACAGGAGATTTCCCTTTTGAATAGAACAGATGAGTGGAAAGACAGATGAATAACGTGTGCAGTTATTTGGGGAGGGGGAGTTGTGTAGAAGTATAATATGATTACTACCCACAAGACCTGCTTTCATCTAATAAGGACGTCTACTTTGAAAGAAATCTATGGTGAAATGAAAAGTATGGTTAAATTTTCCAAGTGTCTAAGGGTACGTCTACACTGCAATGAAAGACCCGTGGCATGGCTGTGGCTGGCCCGGATCAGTTTAACCCCCATCAGTAGGAGGGTGTCAGAGCCGGGGCTCCAGCCTGAGCCTGAATGTCTAAACCACAATGTTTAGCCCTGAAGCCTGAGCCCTGTGAGCCCAAGTCAATTGACCGGAGCGCTGAGGCTCAGTGCTGTGTTTTTTATTGCAGTGTAGACATACCCGATGTGACTAAGGAGCCTATGCCCCATTTTCAAATGAGACTTAGGCACATAGAAGCCTAAGTCCTTTTGACTTGTCAAAAGTGCTTAAGAGCCTAAATCTATGGGAGTTTAGTGTCTAGGTGCTTTTGACAATCTGTATTGTTAGGTGCCTACATATCTTTACAAATCTGGCCTTGAGGCATTTAGGAGGAGAAGTCTTACTGACTTTCAATGAGATCTGGATTCCTAATAAGTCACTTTTGAAAATGAATTTGGCTCCTAAGACACTTTAGGTGCTTTAGAAATTTTTACCAATAGGCTTTTTTCCTGCATTATTCACATACCAGCAAAATGAAGAGCTCTGCCTCCAGATGGGATCATGATTTGCTGAAGCTCTGCCATTCAAAGCCTAACATTTAGGCTCCTAACTTACACTTAAATCAGTGGAAGTTAGCACTCTGTCTTTGTAGATCGAGGCCTAAGGGTGGGATTAAAAGAGGGACTTAGGTGCTGCAATGTTGCAACACCTAATTTTTAGGTGCCCTGCTACCTACTGGAATTCATAGCCCTGAGTTAGGTGCCCAGGTTCCCTATACTGTGCCTGGGAAGAGATAGATGCCTAAGAGTGGGAACCACAAAAGCCAGCAGGCTAAGTAGGCAGCCAACTAAGTTAGCCAGTAGGAAATGACAAGGAAAGGCCTAAGTCTCAGCCCTCAAAGGGAAGAGGCGCCTCCCTTCATCTGGGATTCACAGCCATGAACCCTCTCCTGGAGCTGGCGCCTTAGCCTGGTCAGTCCTTTTTCCAATAAATATGGTGGTGGTGCTGGTGCTGCCCACCCAAAATTCCTTTAGCCAAGTTGACTCAGTAGCCCAGTAGTTGGAACACTCATCTGGGAGGTGAGAGACTCAGGTTCCCATCCCCTTCTCCAATGAACTGTTAATTAATTATACAGAGATTGAGAGAAACCCACCTCAGAATGCCTGAAAAACCAGTGGTTAGGGTAGTCTTTTGGGAGACAGGGGTTTAAATCCCTGCTCCACATCATGCAGAGGAGGGATGTGAACCTGTCTCCAACATCCTGGGTAAGTGCTCTAAGCACTGGCTTTAAGGGTATAATGAGTGGAGGAGTCCTGAAGATCAGGCCCTGAAGGCAAGATAGGTGGGGGAAGACCTAGTTTTTTAATCCCACTGAGTTTTAGGCATGAGTTAGGTGCCAAACTGTTGGATGGTGTCAGAACATAGTGGTGTGCACATTCCCAGCTGGAGAAATTTAGGTCCTTGGGGACTTTAATGACAGAGACTTAGGCAGCAGCTCAACAGGTGTTTTGTGAATGCCAATGATGCCTAAATGTTGCCATTAGCTGCTTAAAGTGACAGGTGCCTAAGTCCTCCTGCTGCTCCTCTCCCCTGAAGGTAGTGCCACACTGCTTGTTTCATGGGTTTTGCTGCCTTTCAAGTGGTTGGTTGAAATGCACCAGGCTGTAAAGACTGGCTTGTTGGTGGGGAGTTGCGGAGGAAGGGTCATGTCCCTCCAACAGTTGAAGCTGTCTTCCCACTGTTGTGTCAATTGGTCTATCATTTCTGACTGCTAAGGAATTTACCATATAATTTACCTACCATGGAAGGTAGGTCACATTATTTTTAACAAAGAATGTTATAAACAGGTGCAAGAGGACCAGACAGAGAAACTGGATTAGCCTAAACCCAAAAGACCATGTTAATATAATACAATACACCACTATCCACTGCTTGACATGCCTCTGTCTACCCAATCGGGCCCAGAAGTTTCTGGAGGAATTAGGACAGGTAGGGCCGGACAGCAGGAACAAGCATGGTAAAGACCCAAGTAATACTTACAGGTTTCCTCGGGCCTAGACATTTTCAGGCTCAGGGAGTTATTTTCCGAAACTGGCAGGTTGGCCAAGCCATGAATGGGATGGGAGTGGTGAGGGGTTTGACTTTCCTCTGAGCACTGTTCAGGACTCACCTGGCAGGGGACAGTGGTCATTTGCAGAAACTGTAGCTAGGTACATGTGCAGGTTGTTATGATGCTCTCAAAGGGAGTCCTCATGGAGGGAGTTGGTCAGGAGTCCTTGTGGGATGACTACAGAGGTTATGGCCTATTACCCTAGAATCCAAGGCCAAGCTTGGGAAACGAGCGTAGGACCTTGCTGCCACACACAGGCACCCTGGCAAGGTGAGCCTGACTTTCTACATGGGAAGAAAGCTAGCTAAAGATGGTTGCTGGAATGGGTAGCCATTCACAGGTATCTTGGGAATGGAGTAGCCTAGGCTTTCAAGGCCTACAATGAAAAGAGGCCAGAAGGACTCATGGCAGCCAAGTAACTAATTTAGTTAATTCACAGTAAGGTTTGATGTTAAACAATTGGATACAGTTGCAGCCAGAGGCCTTTAAAGCAAACATGGCACCAAGTTTCACTAGTGCTGCTGACAGGTCATTATCTCAGGATGCCACCATGTCTTGCAACTTAACCACAGCTCATGATTTAGTTGGGAATTGGTCCTGCTTTGAGCAGGGGATTGAACTAGATGACCTCCTGAGGTCCCTTCCAACCCTGATAGTCTATGATTCATTAACTGAAAACATTACTGAACCAGAAACAGGTTACAGTTAGCAGAAAAAGAAAGATACATCTGTCTGTTACAGCTTTCCCCCTATTCCATATTGTTTCTTACAGCTGTCCCCTTACTCCATTTTGTTTTTGTTCTCCTCCTGTGGCCGCCCCTCCCTGGCTGTTAAGTTGTTTACCAGGGCCACTGCCCTTCTCAAAGGGAGGGCCACTTGTGCTCCGTGCTAAGTGGGACCACTACTCTGTTCAAAGGGTTGGTCCTGTTATCACCTTGTTAAACCTGGGCTCGGTGTAGGGTAGGCAATGTCCAGAGCTGCAAGACCTAATGTGTTTTTGAGATCCTGGGCATGAGTCATAGGCCTCATGTGCTTTTGAGTCCTGAGGTGTGAACTCACGCCTATGGTCCAGGACTCTGCCCAGGCACATCTCTATGCTCACCTGCAGTTTTTCCCTGTATCTCCTCCCCTGTGACAGAAGGAGCCTATCAGGGACAGGTGGGGAAACTGCCTGAGATTGCCTTTAGGAACAGGCATTTTTGAAACAAATATCAGAAAGGTTCCTGCATTGCTACCTGGTCTGATCAGCCAGGGGTTCTGGGGGGTCCTTTCTCTGCTCTCGTTTTATTTTTGAGCGTACCCCCATTTTTAACCCCCCCCCCCAAGAAGAACGAATTGCTGCCTGAGAGACCTCCTGATTATCAAGACCGTACCGAGCCCTCCTTGCTTCTTCTGATGTTGTTGCTGCTGCTGCCTTGGGGACTGGTAAGAATCCCTCTGTGAAACTTTCTATACTTTTATTTTATTACTTTAGCTGCTGGCTCTGTTTCCCCAGCACACAGACTCAAGCTAAACCTTGGTCTGTGTCTTAAAACCTCTTTTAAACTCCTTGGTCTGTATCTGTAATCTGTTTCTTGCTTTGCAGCGCCTTTGCTGCTAGAAATAAGCCTGTGCCTTCCTGGACTGTATCCTGGGCTGCCAGCTTGGAACCCCACCCCTCCCCCCCGCTTGCAGCCACCACTAGTTAAATCCCTCTCCCCCCTTGGAGCTGTATCCTGGGCACACATCACTCTGCCCTCTGGAACTACCCCTAGTATACGGTGCACCCATTAAGTTAGATTTTTTTCCTTTAGTCTAGATAAGTTGTAATTTCATTTTGCATAGCTGTAGTTAAGTTAGGTTTAGAAAATTGTACTCTGTAAGTTAGGCTTAAAGAATTGTTGCATTGTGTTTTGTTACTTGCTAATTTGTGTAGTTTTGGTTAAGTTAAATCATAGATAAGATTTTGCTGTGTTTTGTATAATTGTCTCTCTGCTGTTTAAACTTGCAGCCTGTCTGTTCTGTGTCTCCCTGAGTTTAAATCTCCCTCCACCACGTGCTCCTCTTCCCCCATTCCCCAACCTCACTTCTCTACCACTTTCTTTCTCTCTCTCTCTTCCTCTCTGCTGTTTAAACTTACAGCCTGTCTGCTCTCTCTCTTTCTAGCATAAAACCCCATTGGTTACCCCTTTTCTCTCTAACACACCTCACATTTTACATTTACACCACTGTGACACATTTTTACCTAAAGTTGTAGGTTATTTAACCCATTTTACCCATACTGTTAGTTGGTTATATGCTGCTGTGACACATCTTTACATAGAAATTGTTAGCTACCTGTTACATTTATACTTCAGTGTTAATTGGTTACCAACTGTATTGTACCCCACTATTGAAACCCCCATCCCATTTACTAGAAGAACCCCCCCCATCATTGTCTATTGTAAACACCCTATACACCCCATCCCATCGTATTTCATTGTTAAATTCCCACCACTTCCTTTTTCCTTTAATAAAGAAATTAATTGGCACCCCACCTGTGTGGTAATTGCTCCCCAAGATCCCATATACCTGCTGGCAGGGACAACATCCTGAAAGCTGAGACTCCAGGTATAGCACATAAGTCCCTTCTTTCTCCCTATCCCACGCACTCACTTTATAATTTTTAAGGATATTGTGATGGGATGTGAAGAACTTATGGGGGTCACCAAAACATGAAAATCGTATCTGTCCCTCAGATAAGCACATAAAGTCACTTCTAAGTGCTTTCCTTTTTCCTTTTTTTCTCTTTGAGAGGACATTGTGGGGGTGGGGGACACTGGACTGTTGGTTATCTTCACTGGGGGTGTCCACTAACTGTTTTATGTAAAAAGTCCCTCTGAGAGGACCTCTCTCTCTCTCTTTCTGCAATATGGAGGTGGCTGAGAGTTGCTTAAGAGCTGGAGCAAACTGTCCCCTCCCCTATAGGAGGGGGCTGAAGGAAAGGTATTCTCAGTGAAGGGTCTTCAACTCTGAAACTTCCTTACCTTTTTGCCCTGCTAGAGCTGATATTTGTAGAGGAAAAGATGTTTGCTGATCTTTTTTCCCATGCTTTTTCAGGAAGTGGCATGAGGTTTTTATTCTGAGTGAGGTTTTAATTCTGAGTACATCTAGTACTGAGCTATTGCATATCCTGGGCCCTGATGCTATGTTTTTTAAAAAAGTTTTGCACAAGCACCCAGAGCTTTAGATGTGTACATTTTAAAATAAATTTAATCAGATGAATAACACTGGCCTCTTTGAATATTTGAATGAGATCTATTAGCATTTTGATAGCTTCCTCCTGGGAATAATCTTTTGTTTTTGCCTATTTCTTTTAGCCTTAATCCTAAATATGTCATCTTTCTATAATAATTATAATTCAAATTGGACAAGCAAGGCTTAGGTTGTCACAGGGAAACAGAATAAAAATAAATTACAGCAAGTTCTTCCTTCAGATAATAGTAGCATAAATGTGTCCTATAAATCATGTTTGTAATATGTAAATTACCAAGAACAGCATATTGTTAAAATGATGTGGAAGGAAGCTAGCTTTAAAATCTAGAAAATGCAAACCCTCTGAAATTTCAAGTTTTCTAAAGCATGTGTGACTTCTTCTAGCAGCATTTTTTGATGACTGATGCTTTTAGGGAGCCAAAAGTCATTTGGCTATGTAGAATGGACTTGAGTAGCAAAGTCTGATGATAGCTTTGGGGGTTTAAGTGATTAACAGGATGAAAATTTATCCTGCTCCAACATTAATAGGACCACAGTTGAACTACTACTAATAAATACTCTCTTAATTGCTGATTCAGTGTATGTGATATGCAGCTCTCAAGGCAATACGAAACCCATCACAATATATTTGAGTGAATGCAATAATATAATTACAGTTTTTCCTGTTTGTGAATTAATCTTTATTATAACAAAGATATTCATTCCTATATTTGATCTCTGGAAGAAGTAAGTAATAAATGTTCAAGATTAACCCCAGATGTACTCTTATTTTAATGAACAATGACTGTATTTTATGACTAGGACAGTTAAAACCCTTTTGAAGAACAACCTTGAACTTGTTATTATGATTTATCCTTTAGTAAATAAATGATTGTATTAAGATAATTACTTTAGTTTAAGGGATTGGAATAATATAGTTGATGTCAGAGTAAATATGAAAGCTGTCTGAAGCAGCAGACAACAATATGTTAAGACAGATGTCAGAAACTTATAAAAGATTATATTGAGAAAAGGCTTGCAGAGTACACAGGCAAATAATGACTCTGATGATTCCATAAACACTGACATTCAGCAACTGTGCCTTCATTTAAGTAAACCAGAAGATCAATTTAACTTGCATAGTTTCAGTTTTCATGAGGCCCATTGTCCCCAATGTGAGGTACTCTTCCGTAGGAGACAGGAAAGTCTTTGAGGTTCTCTGTGTGTCTTTCTGTTACAAGGGCAACTTTGCAGGGGGCTCAGACCCCTAAACCATTACTCCCCAACAAGCTCAGGGGATCCAGAGTCCAATGCCATCCACACAGTCACTGGGCCCCACTCTGACCTCTTCAGACCCTTGGATTTGCTGGCTTCCCATACCCTTAGATCCTGGAACCACAGGGTACCACAGGTCCCATAAGCACTGGCATCTAAAGGAATAAGTATGCAACTAGGAATCAGGTTTCTGCCACTGATTCACTCTATTGGCTGGTCAAGCAGATGTGCAAATCTGTGATCTGGAGGGTTGGTTTTTCTTTTTTGTTGTTGTTTTTGTTAAGTGGGGAGAGAATAAGATGGTGGACTGATTTTTACTGTGTCCTGTTCTTTTTAAAGAGTCATTGCTTTTATGTTCTGTGCCCTATTGCTGTGCTTTGTAACTTTGGCCCTTCCTTTTCTCCTACCAGGAGACAGTGGCTGTGCCCTTTGGCCTTGTTTGCTCAGCTCAGCCCACTTTCTTGGCGTCTTCTATTAAGTGCTGCTGCATTTTCTCTCTCTCGCTCTCATCTTAGCAAAGAGCAAATAGGCAAATGCTTATCCACCTCTGGATAAATTACTCTTGATGGTTACTAATATCTTGGAGAGTCAGAGGTAGCAAGTTAGCAGTTGGGAACCAAGACTCGTGAAACTGTAGTAAATCAACGGACACCTCAATAGAAAGGGGACTAGCCAGGAAGCACTGTTCTAGAGCTTGCTCGTAAGGTAACATTCTCATATGGTCTAGGATGGTATTGGGTCTTTCGTTTGTTTATTTTTTTAATTGACAGAGGCTTATACGCAAACCAGCTGTATGACTGAGATGGCTATATGCCACACAGTTCCTCTCCTTGGGAGAGTAAGAAAGAAAGAATGAGCCACCTCTGAGAGACAGTGGTTATGGTGTTTAATGCACTGCTGGAAGGCACTCAAATACCATCTGCTGTATAAGAACGTGAAAGAAGCTTCCTTTAAAATTAAATTAAAATGCAGAACCCTTTGGACTGGTGGCCAGGACCTGGGCTGTGTGAATGCCACTGAAAATCAGCTTGCATGCCGCCTTCGGCACATGTGCCATAGGTTGTCTACCCCTGGTCTAGTCTGACCTTGTGCGTAACATAGGCCACAGAATTTCACCAAGTGATCTGAAAGCACAAGGCATTTTCAGTCATTTATGCATCCTCTAAGGTGTGTTATTGAGTTCCACACCCAGCTCTATCACATGTACCCCTCTGTAGATCAGAGCCCTTCGGAATAGGTTTAAATGATACATGATGAAAATTGACATGCTATTTTATCAAAGTATATAGTTCATGTATATTTCAATTCTAGCCCAGGGAATATTAAAGCTTTAGAATGAGCTTTGACTTTAATCATACCATCTTTTGAAGATGTAGGATGACTTACTGTAAAATGCCTCTAACTAGTATGTTCTTAAGGTAGCAGGTTTTCAAAATACCAAGTTTATTATGTGACTAGTCTATGGTTTAGACTGTCAGATGATGTGGTGTGGTGTGATGTAGTAGACTTGTGAATGTTGAGCTAAAAATGTGTTGAGCAATTTGAACAATTGCTAGGTGTTATATTCAGTTTAAAGTCTGAGGTGTATTTGAAGCCTGCAAATTAATATTCAGCTTGATTATGTTTTATGACATAGTATTAAACAGAACTGTACTGTTTGTAGTATTTATTTGAATAAAGTTTTCACTGGTAATTTGATGATTTGTCAAGGTTTCTATTTCAATGGAAGGAGACAGATGTGTTGGGATCCCCAAAATTTGGGGGAGACACTCCATATATTCCTCCTTACTTCATCCCATCCCACACAGCTCCTCATCACAGAAATCTACTCTGGAAAAAAAGAGTTGGGCACAGCTCGTTCAGTTATCCAGACAGGATCACTAGAAAGAGATGCAAAATTTTCCTCCCCATTGCGTAAGGGAACAGATTCCTACACCACTAGACTGCTGGGCCAGTTCCTGATAAAATGTAAATGTATTACAACCACTGAAAAATCCACTCATCCAGACAGACATTCATTTAACAACAACAATAATATCTGTGTGACTACAATAGCAGAATTAATGGTGTATACTGTAGGTGTTTCATTTAGTATTGTGCATAACCAACCATGCTATTGCAGTTGGTTTCAGTAGGTCAAGCATTCGTTTATCAAGAGATTAGATTAGGTTTTCATAATCTCTTCAATGTGTAACACATTACATTTTATGTATGTCTAATTTAAACACATGACGTTTCAATGATTGTTAACGTTGGACTCAAGCTGTTTCACTCTAGTGTACTTTGAAGGCATAAACAGCATCTGCCACTGAGTATAATAACTGCTTAAATGCAGTCATTTTATCTTCAGACAATGTACTGTGCATAAACATGCAGTATTTTTTCAAGTGTCCTTAAGATCAGAAAAGAGACTGAAAAAGAAATAAGGAGTGAGGAAACTTTTTGTTGCTATAAAATTTGCAATAGTTGAGTAATGTGGGAACACTCATGAAGTGATCCCCATCACAGGACATGAGCAGGGTTTGAATCTATGTCCTTCAGTATCAAAGCACAGACATCTAGTACTTGATCTAAAAGAATAATCCCATTCATTGGTAGTAGTCATTTACCTTCTGTGAACTACTCATTAAAGGGGAATGCAACAAACATTTTGCAAGCATGTTATAAGCACACTTACTAGGGACCTTGTTCTGCATCTTTTCCTCATGGTGAGTTCTTACTCCACAACAAACGGAAAGATTTCACAATTGGGACCATAACATTGGGAATATTTTATAAATTCAGAGACAGAAGAGCACTGGAAAGATTATCTCAAGGAGTGATTGAGTATTGGAAGTAGCTACTGTGATTATGTTTAGCCAAGATAAAGACAAATTTATCAGCATCTCACAATGCATGTGCTTAGACTCCATTGTCTTCTATGCACATATTGCCAAAGTTGAACAGTCACCTTTTCTTTATATCAACAGTAAAAAACTGAATATTTCAACTCCCACAAATCATTTCAAACCAAAGGAACAGATGGTGCTGAGAAACAAAGCTGCAGCCTGCTGTTTCCCAAGGTTTCAAGAAACCCCTGTAGCTTTCCATGAAAAATGTAGTACTTCTCTGTTCACCCCATTAGACACAACAGATTCTAAAATAGTAACAAAAATGTCACTGCACTTACTGAAGAAAATCAAAGTATTGGTTGCAGTAAATTACATTCCATACCTACTGTGCTCAATTTTCCCCTCAGATATGGAGTGCAGGTTTCTAAAATATGGATTAAGATATTTGAGCAGCTAATTGATAACATCTTCCAAGCCAAACATGTTCTGCCAGTATTCTGTTATCCTCCAAAAAGTCTGACTCCCCAGAATCCACAATTTCCTGTGTTGTTCAAGGCTTTAGACTGGTTACGGGAACACAGTTATGCTCTGTCTACTTTAAAATTTTCAACACTACTGTAACCAGAACCCCAGACTTGGTTCTAGTTGTAGTACAGATAGGACCTAACTCATCTTGAACCTCGCTGCAAACTTGGTCTTACATAAAAGTGAGTTGTGGAAAGGGTTTATTGGATGTTCCTAAAAAGGCTGGTTAGAGTAAAGACCAGATTGGGATTGAAATAGATGTGGACATGATTTTTTTCTTCATGTACCAAGTGTATTGTGAAGTCATAAATTTGTAGTCTGTACACAGCAAGTTGAAAACATCTTTAGAATCAGGAACCAGGAACATGATAAGGAACTCTCTATGCAAAACAAGTTAGGAAATTTAAAAACTGACCTACTGGTTAACTGGGGGAAGAAACTGCCAGCTATTACTCCAGAGCAGAGGAGATGGACTGAGAAGGCATAAAAAGTGAGTAATATGGTCAGATTCTCAATGACTGGATTGGAAGGTTTAAATATATGCAGTGTTCCATTAGCATTAGCCTTCCATCATTTAGTTCTGCAAAATGCAGTTTCTATATAATTTGTTTTATTTTTATATTTCCTCTTATGTTCAGCATTATGAAATATGATAAGTAAATGTTGTATGCCTAATTCTTCTAACTGTATGATGATTCAAGGGAATTCACTCTCAGTAATCATCTTCAAAGCATATTATCAATGTACATCCATAATAAAATGGTTGCTTAGTCTATATTAGCTGGAACAAAAAAGAGCATTTGAACCACATCCCTTACACATTAAATACTGAATGGATTTGTAGCTCTAATTTTTTTTATGAATAGTTAAATTAAATTAAATTAAAAAGCAGTTAAGGATTTTGGGGTAGATGCTTTTTGATACATTTAAATGAAAATGATATTTCTAATTTTTAGTCTATTTTAATTTTAAATATTTAAGGAATAAAACTGAGCCTAGTCATCTACAATATTGTTATATTATTAAGATTCAAAAGCCTTTGATATAATAATTTAACCTTTGAGTATTGATTTGTCAAAACTGCTATCTATCCCATATATAAACAAACAGAGCCATTAAGTAATACCAGCTACTAACTGGGGGAAAAAAACAGTAATACATATAACATCTCTGTATATAAATTAGAAGAGCAAATAATTGAGCTATGATCATAATATCCTTGGACTCCCATTTTGTTTTATCCAAAGAAACCGACTGACAGGTAGCTTAGGTGGACGAGTTCTTTAAACAATTCTAAAATAGTCCGTTTTGACAGAGCCAAACTGTGTTAGGACCTGGTTAATCTGCAATCTTTTTGAAACTGAACTTAAATATGGTTCCCACACTCTGTTTGAAAGATGGTGTAGATGACTCAATAATCTATATGGTCCCTACTACTAAAGGTCATGAATACACTATATGTTTCCCCCTAAAGTTTCCCACCATTGCTAACACTGATGGAGCTGCACCAGTAATAGAAAGTGTGAAATTTAGGGTAAAAGTGTACACACAGTTTAAGCTTTATAAATTGTAGTTTACCTCTTCGTATTCTGTCCTAGCTAACACAGAGGTACAACATTTCACCCAAACATGCCTTAAAAGCAGGTCATAACAAAGCAAACATTTAGTTACATAAACATTTCAAATAAAGCTATTAAAAAACCTGCTTAGTATATGCCAATGTTGCTAGTTTCTCCTGACATATGATACATCAATATAGAACTCTGCCAATTATTACTTCTGCGATAAATAATTTGAAAATAAGGAAAAAACAAACTTTGGAGAGCTTGTTTGCCCCAAAGACAGAAGTGAACATGGAGTTCATTAAGCACTTGGATTCTCCTGGACATAGCTGGTACCAGAGTAACAAGAGGTAGAATTGGGACACTCTGGGCTCACCTCCTCCTTTATAGCATTCGACCTGTTGAGAATCTCTCTCGTAGAGTGGTTGGATTCCTTGATTTATGTGGGAGGGGTTATGATGATACCATGCTGAGGTGGTGGTCTAGAGCAGTGGTTCTCAAAGCCGGTCTGTCACTTTTTCAGGGAAAGCCACTGGTGGGCCAGGCCAGTTTGTTTACCTGCCATGTCCTCAGGTTCGGCCGATCGCGGCTCCCACTGGCCGCGGTTTGCCGCTCCAGGCCAATGGGGGCTGCAGGAAGCGGCACGGGCCAAGGGATTTGCTGGCCGCCCTTTCTGCAGCCCCCATTGGCCTGGAGCGGCAAACCGCAGCCAGTGGGAGCTGCGATTGGCTGAACCTACGGACGCGGCAGGTAAACAAACCGGCCCGGCCCGCCAGGGACTTTCTCTGAACAAGCGGTGGACCGCTGGTCTAGAGTAAGTGGTCCAGAGAGGACTCCCAGAGTCCAATCACAGTCCTGGTCTGGTTGGACCAGGTTCAGGTGCTCTGCCTGTAAAGTTGTGTTTTCCCAGGCTACCTTATTAGTTACATTCTTTGGTGCCTTTTGGGTCAGCAAGTGATAGATCAGATAGGACTCTTGGGTTACAGGTTCAGTGCGGCTGTGAATCTTTGATCCTCAAGTTCACCTACTCAGACTGACCAGACCAGAAGGGGCTCACAGATAGCACTAAGGGAAAAAAGTAACACTTCCCTACTCACTTTCTCCACACCGTTCAAGATTGTATAGACCTCTGTCATATCTCCCTCTTAGTTGTCTCTTTTCTAAATTGAACAATCCCAGTCTTTTTAATCTCTCCTCATACGGAAGCTGTTCCATACCCCTAATCATTTTTGTTACCCTTCACTGCACCTTTTCCAATTCTAATATACTATTTTTGAGATGAGGTGACCAAAACTACACACAGTATTCAAGGTGTGAACATGCCATGGATTTATAAAATGGCATTATGATATTTTCTGTTCTATTACCTCTTTCATAATGGTTCGTAACAGCATTTTTGACTACTACTGCACATTGAGGAGATATTTTCAGGGAACTATTCATGATGACTCTTGAGTGGTAACAACTAATTTAGATGTCATTATTTGGTATGTATAGTTGGGACTATATTTTTCAATGTGCATTACTTTGTGCTTATCAACATTGAATTTCATCTGCCATTTTGTCACCCATTCATCCAGTTTTGTGAGATCCTGTTGTCATTCTTAGCAGTTAACTTTGGACTTAACTATCTTGAGTAATTTCATATTGTTTGCAAATTTTGCCACCTGACTGTTCACCCCTTTTTCAAGATCGTTTACTGGGACCTGTGTTGTTCAAAGTATTCATAAAGATCTTTTGTGGATCCTACTGTTTAATTCTCCACTATGAAAACTGACTATTTATTCCTACCCTTTGTTTCCTGTCTTTTATTTAGTTATTGATCCATGAGAGGACCTTCCTTCTTATCCCATGACTGCTTTTTTTAGCTTACGAGCCTTTAGTGTGGGACCTCGTCAATGGCTTTTTAAAAGTCCAAGTACACTATATGTACTGGATTACCCTTGTTGACTCCATCAAATAATTCTAATAGATGAAACGAACAAATGATGTCTGATATAGTCTTTTGTTGATGCACAGCAAAATGTTAAGAGTAATAATCATCACTAAACATAATGGCCAACAACAGGAAATACTTCTTTATATGATATAATCAAACCTGTGAAATTCTCTGGCATACGAGGCTACCAAGGCAATACTGTGGCTGGATTTTAAAAGGAACGCAATTTTAAGACTATTCAGTGTAACCTCTTTGAAGATATCAAAATAAAATAAAAAATATCTTGGTCATCAACTCTTATCCTCCAGGATATAAACTTGATTTGTCAGCAAGGATTCTTCACATACTCTCTTCCAACATATAGCACTGCCCAATTTACTAGTGGGTACATCCTGTCTCTTTCATTGCTTCCTAAAATTGGACCTGTCCAAACACCAATATGGAAATGGACGCAAAAGGTTAAATAAATATGTGCAATTGTTTTCAACTTGGCCAATCCCAATATGTTGTAACATTCTGACCTTAGCTTCTAGCTGATGTACGAGACATTCAGCATGTAAACAACATGACATCACTACGCTCCACCAATGAAATAAGAACAGCTGCAGACACAAAATAAGTACGGACCGAAAATAAGATCATAATTAAGGAAATACTGTAATCACAACGTTAATAGAAACTGCAGCAAAGAGGCTCCTAGAACAATATGCCCTTTCTGGACTGCAGTAGAAATACATCATTTACTATACTACAAAAATGAAGTGCTCATTTACCAAATTTTAATGTTCAGCTCCACCATAACAAATCATCATGCATGGAGAAATAGGGTATATAATTTAAAATCAGAGGGTATGGAGCATATTAGCATGTCATTCCAAATTAAATTTAATGAGGAGCGTGACCACAAGCAGAGACATTTAAAATATTGCCATCTTGCCCCTGATTTTACAAAAAGATATAGCTTACCATTAATGAGCCAAAATACAGGTATAGGAAGTTTATTGGTCAGAAAAGTTGGTTCAATTAATGTAAAAATAATAATACTAAATAATAATTGGAATAATTTCTTAACAAAAGCATTATTTTAACAAATGCACTATCATTATTAGAAATAACTCCTTAGTAATAATCATGTTCCATATTTATATAATATAAATATGTTGTAAGTAATTTATGAATAAATATGATAAAATGTTAGATTCTTCTTGGTAACAAAATACATAGGAGGCAATATGTAAATGTATTACTAATCATGAAAACAGGTGATTATTTTGCAGGTAAATGCACTCCATCACCCAGAGTGCATAAAAAATCAGAGAGAGCAGTCACATACACATGATGGATCAGGTAGGATTATTATAAGTAAAGAGTAAACATACTGTAATAATGAACGTAACATATGACAAATACAGAAGAATATTTAAGCATAACTGAAGACAAAATTGGGCATAGAAATGATAGTATGTATGTCCAAACTATCACCCACCTTGGCTCTCTACATTATTTTTGGCTTGTATAAAAACTGAAATGAATAGTCCACATAACACAAGCTGTAATCATAATTATCAGATATTATCTAATTTTTTTAAATCAGAAACTTCAGTTTGGGGGACATCATAATGTTGTGAACAGAGATCCAGAGGGGAAATATTACAGCTGAGGAAGCTCCAAAAGCAAGAGTCTATACTACAAGAGAAGAATGTGCAGATGTGGAGCAGACTTGTCAGAGAATAATGTCAGAGAGAGAGGAAATGTTAATTTTAATACAACAGAAATTGAATCCTCTATTTCTCAATTGCTGGGATAATTTAAACAGGACTTGGAAGATACATTTGGATCATTTAGACAAAGATGTTTATTGATTTTTCTGAAATTCTGAAAGAAACCCTAGAAATTTTGCATTAAAATGTAACTATTGAATGTTTAAGAGCTGACGTATGGTAGAGAAAAATATTGGATATTAAAATTTTCCCCACTCCTCTCTATTTTTACATTCTTCATATTTATATGCATTATGTAATATTTTTGTATATTTGTAATTTCAGATATAAAAAAGAATACATCAGTAAAAAAAAAAAGTTCTGTTATTTTAAGAAGTTGTTCTGAGTACAGAACTACACTTCACTCTAAACCATCCAGATTACAAAACAACGTACAATATTTATATTATCTACTATGGTTCTCTGAATTACACAGTTTGTCAGGCACTATTGAACACTCTGTAAACAAGGCCGCCCGGGGGGGGGAGGTGGCAAGTGGGGCAATTTTCCCCAGCCCCGCGAGCCCTGACCCGGCGGCGGACCAAGTCTTCGGCGGCATTTCGTCAGCGGGGGCCCTTCAGTCACTCTGGGATTTCGGCGGCGGGTCCTTCAGTGCTGCCGAAGACGTGGAGCGACTGAAGGGGCCCCCCACTGCCAAAGACCCAGAGCGCCGCCGAGTGAGTACAAGCGCTGCAGCTCCCGCACTTTGCCCCAGTCCCCCTGAATCCTCTGGGCGGCCCTGTCTGTAAAACTTACATCCCACAGGCAAAACATAACTGCTGAACAGCTCATAGAAAAACTGAAAGACAACCACAACATTTTAGAAACTACATAAGGAGTTATACTAGGCAGTATGAAGGGAAGCAAAGAATAGTGGTACAGATGGAACTGTGGGGCTCTCTCAGAGGAGGGGGCAGAACTGGGCAGGAAGAGGTGGGGAAGAGCAGGACGGGGTGGGGGCAGTGCCCGGGGTGGAACAGGGGCAGGAAGAGGCGGATTGGGGTGTGGGCTTGGGGAAAGAGGATGGGTGGGGGCAGGGGCAGAGCGGGGGGGTTGAGCACCCCTGCGGCCCAGAGGAAGCCAGTGTCTGTGGACAGGTGCAGCAATGGCTATTAGCCAAGACGGTTAGAGATGCAACTCCATGCTCTGGGTATCTCTAGCCTCTGACTGCCAGAAGCTGGGAGTGGATGACGAGAGATGGATCACTCGATAATTTCCTGTTCTGTTCATTCCCTCTGAAGCACCTGGCATTGGCCACTGTTGGAAGACAGGATACTGAGATAGATGGATTGTTCTGACCCATTATGGCCATTCTTATGCTCACATCAGTCTCAGATGTCTCTTTAATGTATCCTGCATTACCCCTTTCATCTCCACTAGCTGTTCACACACTTATGATTGTGATGGCACGACTTTTTATGGGTAAATATATCTTCCTCTAAATCAGATTTTTCCTTCAATCAACTCCTTCAGTCAGACTTTCTGATCTTATTAATTCGAATAGTTTTGATGATGGTGATGATGATTGATTATAAGTGTTCGTCATATCCCTCTGTTCTCTGTCATTCCATCTTAATAGCACATTCTCTCTCTCAGCTCAAGTATGTATGGGCAGTGGCGGGGAAGATAGCAAGATATAGATTTTGACATTATGTTAGGGAACACATCTAGCTTTCAGCAACCAGGGTGGTGTCAGAGATGGTTTGGGTTTTTGGCACACAGGAGATGGATGAAGTTCTAATTAGAACTTCATCAGCTCTGGGAGAGTCCAGGTTTCATAAGTTAGGTAAAAGCCTACAGGAAACAGAAAGCTTCCTGACCCTCAGCCTCCTCAGTTAGTTCCACTGTTGGTGAGCAGTACTACCATCGTTTATGTCCCACACAAAGAAGTCTCTTATAAGTGGTGATTTTAGTGTTTTGGAGATCAGCTTCATCTTTGAGATTGTCAATCTGTGGTCAACATGCACAGCAATTACGGAAGCAAAACTTAGTGTCACTTGCAGTATAGGTTCTAGAGATGAGGGAGCAGGAAAACCACCTCCTCCAGTAGCCCAGAGCTGAGCACTTCCATTGTAGTCAGCATTTTCCTTAAACAGGTTTGAGGAACCAGCCATATTTCCCTGATGGAGAGCATCAGCTACAGACAGAATTTCAGATGATCATCTAAAAGTGAATTAATCTGCACAGACCACAGGAACCTAACAAAGCCATCTCTTGCTGTTGCACAACAGAAATTGCCCCTTAGCACATTTCTGAGAATACATTTTCTAACTTGGATATCAAAGAAAAAATTGCAGCCATCTTTCAAGAAATGTAAGAAGAAAGTGGTTCTTACATATAATCTTCCATATAATTTGAATAAAACATATAATACTCTAATAGCAAAAAATAGTAGAACCATGTAATTTTCATCCTACACATAAATCTTAAACTGAAAAAAAATCTTCATAAAAGAACAGATTGGAAAACATGTAATAGAACAAATATTTCCCATGCTCAGAAATAATCAATTTAACTTTTAACAATGGCAACCTTAATACTTAATAAAATTTGTCTCTGGACTGAGAATATAGGCTCCGAAACAGAAAGCAACATAGCCTAATTATTTTCTTATTCATCTAGTGCTATAGCGACAGTGAGAGGAATACTACTTTTAACCTGAATTGGTGTATTTTATGTATTAGCATTTGCATTTTTGTAAGGAATGTCTATTTTTTAGCCAAACCTACTCTTCTCTATTGTAATACATCCCTAACTGATGTGTAAGAAAGAGGTTAAGCTAAGTGTAAGTTGCAATGGTTTTTCAAATAAGAAACCACAGGTAAACAGCTTACATACTACATAAAAATCTGCTCAGACAGCACCCTGGAGTGCATGCCAGGACCAATGAGGGAAGAGAGTCCAGTAGTTGAGGATCCCTCTTAGGGAACACCCTAAGAGACATTCTCTTTTACACCAAAGAGAACGTCCTTGAGCTCTTCTGAAAAAAACAGCTGCTGCAGTATAAAATGGGGAGAGGGCTATTTCTCAAATCAAGGCCCCAGATCATTTAGGGCTGCATCACACTATGCTTTTGGTCTAGGCTTGTGAAGGTTATATTTTTTTATTTTATAATATTATTTTGAAAATGTCTCAAAACCCAAAATTGCTAGTTGAACTTTGCCTGCATAATTTTTCATAACTCTGTTTTTGCAATACTGTTTTATATAGGGAGTCTTCTCTCTATATAATACATTGGGTAATCAGCTGAGATTCATAGGATATTCATAGTTAGGACTCCTAAGATTCAGGGTCCTAAATGATCTCAAAGTAGACATGTCCGTGTTTTGATTGACTTTAATATTCTCTTTTGTTGGTCAAAAGGGTTTAGTAGAAACACCTCCCAAATGAAATACAACTTTTCTACACTCATTTCATATTTCAAGGATAACTGGCTAACTATTACATCTATAATGATGTATTTTTGATGCCATAGTAAGCTTGCTGTACTTGATCTGTTGCCTTGATCTATGTAAGAAAGCCTGCCAATCTCTAAAACTACTAATATACTACTTAAGTAGTATGAAATGTATGTAGGCCATTGGCTAAATGATTAAGTCTTTCAGAAAGATTATAAGGAGAGATGCAGCAGGTCTATAATTGTGTATTTATGTTCCTTCTGTAAATTAAAAGATTAGAACTTTGGGGCTCAGGGTGGGTTATTTTCTGGTTTCCTTTACTTTAAGTCTTTTCTAAACAACTGTGCTGAATTTGGAACAGTGATATGAACCATATACTTTCCAAGTCTTTCAGTACTGGTAGACATTCTGGGTGTGACACCCTGACACCCAATATTCACCACTGTTACGTAATTAGGATATGTTTTGTACAAAGTATGCCTTGTGAGGTATCATTCTAAAAGTCTTGATCTGCTAGTTATTAATATCTTGTTGGATTGTATGTGCTATTCTTGTATGCAAAGTTATGAAGTTTGGCTATGTATGTGCTACTGAAACATATTATGAGGTTGAAAACACCCACAAGCAGCCTTTCAGATACAACAGTAAAAAGGCCAAACAATTTTAATGGCTTATTAAGGAAATGCACACAAGCACAAGGATTACCCCGGGAACTGTGTACAATAGAAACCTCTCAGAGATAGCACTACACAATGGGAACTGTTTGACCCAGCTAATTTTGTAGAGTTTAATGCTAAAAAGGCCCATTAGGTCATCTAGTCTGACCTCCTGCATCACACAGGCCATTATCTTTCACCCAGATTATGCTATATTAAACCCAGGGACTTTAGTTAGACTAAGATTTTCAGTCCTCGGGAGACTGTGTGCCAGAGAAGAGGGCCAAGCCACTACCAGGGAACTGATTACGTGAGATATGCCCAGGTGATCCCAGCAAGCGAACCATGCCCCATGCTGAGGCAGGTGAACAAATAAAAAACCAAGTCCCTACCAATCTGACCTGGAGGAAAATTCCTTCCCCACCCCAAATCTGGCAATCAGTATGACCCTGAGCATGTGAGCAAGACCCACCAGCCAAGCATCTAGAATGGATTTTCTGTACCGTCTCAGAGCACTGGTCCACCCCATCCAGTGTTCCATCTGCAGCAGTAGCCAATCTCTGATATTTCTAAGGAAGGCAAATCTCACCCCACCCCCCAAAAAACACCAAACATAGCCAATTAGCCAATTGCATCCAGGGAAAATAAACCTCCTTTCTGACCTCCTCAGGCAACCAGCTGAAGCCCCGAAGAATATAAAAAATACAGTTTTCTATGGGGAGCCACTGTCCTGATCCTCCCTCTGGTAAATCCTAGAATGGGTTGCTAGTTAGTGGCTCCTAGCTACCCACACTGCAAGTGAGTTCATTAACTCTGCAAAGCCCCAGGCAGTGGCATGGTGTGAGGTACTAAGCTGCTTTCCTCTTTTATCAGTAATGCTCCATCCACCCACAGCTTTCTTAAAATATGTTCCTTTCATGCCAGAAAGGGATGGTTTAAAAATAATTGCTTAGATACAAAGTAAACGGAATGAAGGATCCTGGTGACATAAAAAAAAAGTGCTGCTATGTCTTTCAAGTATAAATAAATACAAAAAGATAGAGAACTGAAACTATAGTGGGAGGGTGGGAAAGGAACTATTAATATAAGGTGAAGGTGAAGCAAGGAAAAAGAGTAATTTTTCATGGTAGCTTAATTAAAAAGGAAAGAAAATGTTGTGTAAAAGCCTGAAAGGCAATTGTTATGCAGTAGATTCCAGAGATATATGGAGCATACTTAATCTAATAGTTCATAATTCTCAGTTAGAAAACAATCAGCATTCCAGGCTGCAGAACTGTGTCAATGCACTAATTAGTAAGGAGGGAAATATGTGCCTTAAGTTATTTGTGAAGTTTCTTTATTTTCATTAACCAATGAAATGGGGGAGGATTACAGTTTAAAGGTTACAAGACTGGCTCTGCTTGGTTCGTCATTCAGAGAGGGCTGCTTTTATTTTCATATATGTTAGTTTTAATACATTTCAAGATCCTTTCAGAAAGTTGGCGGATCTAATCTAAGAGGGAAGTGATGTACTTTTAAAAGAATGCTCCTTCCGACTCTTTGCTGGCTGGTAATGAGTTCATTTGCTCTGAAGCTTTAGCTCATCTCATCAACATTTCGCTATTTACTAGAGTGGATACTTGCAACCCATCCTTCTTGTAACCTATGTGCAAGCCAGTGGCATTCACACATACGGGATTTGGTCCTAACAATGGGATCAATCCTTCTGTGGCCTGTCCCAGAGATGTATCTCAGGGACACACATAACTAGCTAGCTGGCAGGCAGTTGTATTTTTATTACATTTTTCGTTCATAGAACAAAAGAGTTTGGCAGACAATATACAGAATTAACAAAATAAAAATACAGAGAAAGTCAAGTATCTTGGATCCTTATGAATAAGCATGAAATCTCCTGCCACAGATCTATGGGGAATCAACAGAAACATTTGTATAGGCAAACTTTTACTACCAATTACTTCTGTCCGCTCTAGGGTTCTCTTATTAAGTGATATCTAGGCCCTCTTCACAGTGAGCAACTAGGTGGAGATGGGAGAGTGTAAGAATGGTCCTACTGGCAATAACAGTAATCCTCCTTCATGATGCTCTTAGCAAGACTCATTCTTAGCCTGGTAGCCTCAGCAATCTCAACAAGAGTTGTCACATTCTCCGTTCTCCATAAGTAAACCAAGAAGGACCAGATTTTATGGTGTGGAATATGCTAGATTACTTCGTGACACCTGCGCCGGGGGAAAAAAAAAAGCCGCAATCAGCAGCACTTTGGCAGCAGCTCTACCCCGCCACTTCATTCTTCGGCAGCAATTCGGCGGCAGGTCCTTCCCTCCGAAAGGGACTGAGGGACCTGCTGCCAAATTGCCGAAGAGTCGGACGTGCCGCCCCTTTCGGTTGGCCGCCCCAGGCACCTGCTTGCTGCGCTGGTGCCTGGAGCCGGCCCTGATTCTGTGCCACTCAGTTGTTCAGGTTATAGCTTTCTTATTTGCAAATACCCATCTATATTTACTTTTCTTAAATAACTAAACTTTCAAATTGCAAAGAACTTTTGGTTAAATAGCAGAAAATGCAGATATCGACTTAGTAAATGAAAATCTATAAAAGAAACATATACATTAAAAGGCCAGATTTTATAAGTACAAAGGATTTGATGAGGTTCAACAAGGACAAGTGCAAAGTCCTGCACTTAGGATGGAAGAATCCCATGCACCGCTACCGGCTGGAGACCGACTGGCTAAGTGTCAGTTCTGCAGAAAAGGATCTGGGGATTACAGTGGATGAGAAGCTGGATATGAGTCAGCAGTGTGCCCTTGTTGCCAAGAAGGCTAACGGCATATTTGGCTGCATTAGTTGGAACATTGCCAGCAGATCAAGGAAAGTGATTATTCCTCTCTATTTGGCACTGGTGAGGCCACATCTGGAATATTGCGTCCAGTTTTGGCCCCCCACTACAGAAGGGATGTGGACAAATTGGAGACAGTCCGGCAGAGGACAACAAAAAATGATTAGGGGGCTGAGGCACATGACTTATGAGGAGAGACTGAGGGAATTGGGCTTATTTAGTCTGCAGAAGAGAAGAGTGAGGGGGTATTTGATAGCAGCCTTCAGCTACCTGAAAGGGGGTTCCAAAGAGGATGGATCTAGACTGTTCTCAGTAGTACCAGAAGACAGAACAAGAAGCAATGGTCTCAAGTTGCAGTTGGGGAGGTCTAGGTTGGATATTAGGAAACACTATTTCACTAGGAGGGTGGTGAAGCACTGGAATGGGTTACCTAGGGAGGTGGTGGAATCTCCATGCTTAGAGGTTTTTAAGGCCTGGCTTGACAAAGCCTTGGTTGGGATGATTTAGTTGGTATTGGTCCTGCTTTGAGCAGGGGGTTGGACTATATGACCTCCTGAGGTCTCTTCCAACCCTAATATATATGGAGATATACCTATCTCATAGAACTGGAAGGTACGTTGAAAGGTCATCAAGTTCAGCCCCCTGTCTTCACTAGCCAGACCAAGTACTGATTTTGCCCCAGATCCCTAAGTGGCCCCCTCAAGGATTGAACTCACAACCCTGGGTTTAGCAGACCAATGCTCAAACCCCCTGGTCCTATGAGTTCATGATTCTATAAATTTGTATTTAGTCTGTTACTTTTTTAATTACAAACAAAAGTGAAGTAAGAGCAGAATAAACAGTGAAACCATTAGTGTGTGTGTGTATATTACAACAAGCTGAGAAAGTGCAAATATGGTATAATAAAGAGGAAATAATCTACAACATTATCACTTAGTTAGACATCAATACTTGTAAGAACAACAGAACAAATTATAAAAATTAATGTAGAAGCACAAGGCAGACAACTGCTTAATAAGCAGCAACCAGCATGGGTCTTAGAAGAACAGATTGTACCTTATAAACCCAAATGACTTCTTTGTTCACACCCTGGAAGAAGGACCAAGCAGAGAGATGATAAAATTATTTAAATTAGTCAAGTCTGTAGCATATTGCAAGGAACTTGACAAGGACTTGACAAAGCTACACAACTTGATAACATGGTATCAGATGAAATTCAGTGTAGAAATATGCTGATGGATGTTGTAAGGGACAATCTGTATTGCACATCTACTGAAGAGTTCTATGTGAACTAACCTCTCTCTCTCAAAAAAAGACCTAGGTGTCATTGTGGAAAGCTCAATAAAAACATTTGATCACAAAGCAAACAAGATAGAATACTGGAAATATTGGAAAAATTCTTTAGCAATACCTATAAGTGACTCAACAATAATAAAGGTATCTTGGATTAATATATCCTAAAATATTGGTCTAATGTCTTCTAAAATGAAGGAAATTGCACCTGGCATTTCAGAATTTGCCACAAGAGGGCCATCAGAACCTTCCTCTCCCACCACAACCAGCCATTTGAATTCATATGGCCTCCCCACAACCCCTGCTTCTATTCATTTAGTTATGGGCCTCATTCTATAGGATAATGAATAGTGCAGAGGTCATTTGGGCAATTTCTATTTACTATTTAAAATAACACAAGAAAAAATTGATACCTAGGATGAAATCCTCGCCCCATAGAAGTTGATGGCTAAACTCCCATTGATTTCAGTCATTAAAAGGCAACAGTAATTAAAACTGATAAAAGGAGACATTTATTTACACAGTGTCAGTTAACAAGTGGAGCATACTGCCACATTATTGAGGCAAGGAGCTGAATATAAGTCGAAAAAGAACTAGTTTATATGGATAATAAGAATGTCACCCATAAGTATAGTAGGTAGGATAAATCATTATAGGAAATATCAGGATTTAAGCCAACCACCTGATGTTAGGAAGAAGCTTCTCCCCAGCATGTTGTAGCTTAATTATTTTTTAACAGCAGCTTCTTTCCTGAACAAAGGGAATTCACTGAATATAATGGGCCTGATTTTCAAAAATCAGGATCATGTAATTATGCATGCAAAAATGCATATATAATTGTGAGCCTAATTTCCATATGGACTTAATATGATTGCTCGTGCAAATAGCAACTTACACATCTAATTGGTCATGTCATTTATGCATGCAATTTACCTTGAAGTGGGAAGCAGTCCTGAGTGGACTATCACAAAGACCAGAATTTGAGTTCAATGTTGTCAATTCTGTTAATCCTTGAGATAGGAGAAAGAAGTAAATTCTACACTATTAAAATTTGGATGGTACTAAATTAGAAGGATTGTAAGCCCAGAAAAGGACAAAGACATCTTCAGAGTTTAGCAACCTGGATAAATCTTAATAGGATTAGATTTTGTGCAAATAAATCTCTGCTCAACCATCTCTTTTTTGTGTGTGTAGAAAAGCTAAATGATTTGCTGTGGCAAGTTTTGTTAAAGTCTGCAGCAATTTAGTGGCAAGGATAACCTCCAATCCCCCTGGCTGTATGCAGACCATGACCTTACAATCCACCATCTGTCACACAATTTCTAAGTAAAGCCAAGTGACTTCTTCTGTCTAGCCAGCTTTTCACAATGGGTGTCACAACCATCTTTTCCAAGCATCCTGTCTGAGCCAGAATCAGCTTTGCTAAGATGCCATTACCAGGTGAATCATGCCCTGCCACATCATACATTCAGGCCAGAGTCATAAAAACAGATATTTCATAGTACTGTCCTGATAAATCAAATCTGCTAAGTTGGAAATCCCATAAGTGATTCTGTGACTTTGAAATCTAATGTCCTCAAAATGAAATATTTCATTTTTCTAAGCCTCGAATAGGCTCATAGTCATTTGTTATTTCACAGGCTTTAGAAGATCTATCAACTAAATTAAAAGAACAGCAGCCCTGAACATTGGCTTATAATAAAACTGTCAGTACTGACACACTGAGGACAGAGGCCTTGTCTTATTCCAGAAGGAATCTTATATTCATACTGAACTGAGTGACTAGACAGCCTAGATTATCCATGTACTACCAATATATAGAGTACATATAGTCTAAGGTAGAGAAACCTGTTTTGAACAGTATGCTACTAACTGTAGATTCAACAGCATATTCCTTCCAAGGGGTTGACTGGGCTGGTTGGTTGTTATTGTTTTTAACTTTGTGGCTCTTGCAGTTTTCCTCACACACTGTATCAAACTGCAGGTCAGATTGCATTTCCTTTCCCTGAGTTGTGCTTATTTTTGTGATTTCCCTTGTAGAGGAGAAAGTGAGGCAATCTTTCATTTTCAGCCTGAAAATGACATACTTCAGGGTGAAACATCTCAACTGAGATGAAGTTCACGCTTCTTTGTCCCATTACAAATGAAAAAGCCATTTGCAAAAGTACTTCCCTGTAGATAACAACATGAGAACATCAACAAGCTGTGACAGTCAGGGCTGCTGCATATCAGGGAAACACCTATACAAGTCAGCTGAGTGTGAGATTGGTTTAATGAACAGGAAATAAGCTGCATCCAGACCTTTCCAGAAAAACACAAATACAACTAAACTTTACTTAGCCCAAATTCCCAAAACAAGTTATCTGTTGTTGCTTGCTTCAGCCAATGCTCAAAATGAACAAGACACAGTGAAGTTCAGTTCCTGAGAGTCTGAGAGGCAGAATAAATGAACAAATGCTGGTTCCTTCACATCTTCTGCTCTCTTCCTACAGAATTTTACTCTGTGATTCTCATTGTCAGATTCTCAATCCACAGTCCCCAAATGCACGGCCTCTCCCCCTGGTAATGTGGGGATCTAATTAATTCCTTACAACTAGTTCAGCACTGCTGACAAATCCCTGTACTCAGGACAGGCACTTATGATCGTCATGAGTCAGGGGAGATGGATGACCTCCTTCTCTGCCAACTTTTCAGGACAGCGCCAAAATATGTTTGCTGCGGTTTAACAACTTTTATTACATAATTGTTAACACTGTCACAATCGGTTAAGATTTAAATGACATAATAATAGCAATGTTACTACATGTCAAGCAATACAATAAATCAGAACGACATATGCTGTTCATTATATTAGATTGTACACAGCTGATCATTTAAAAAAAAATTATGATTCAAGATTATATGTAAACATAGTTGTCAGCTGCAAATGTTTGTATATATTGATATTTACCTAATACACGCATTACATTGTTTTACTATAATTAAAACATCAAACTCTTTCTTTGTACATTTGCTTGGCATTTTTAGAGTTAAAAATGTTCAGGCACTAGAGAAGCCAACTATCTTGTTTCATTCCATTTAGTGGAGGTTATATACATGTAGGATGACCAGATGTCATGATTTTTGGGTCTTTTTCTTATATAGGCTCCTATTACCCACCACCCCCGTTCTGATTTTTCACATTTGCTGTCTGGTCACCCTATATACATGTGGCCTGACCTGTGTTGGATGTGCCTGCTCTAATGGACAGCACAGTGCTGTTACCGGAGTCATTCAAGCACATAATGGGTATAGTGAAAATTATTTGGAATCACCTGCTTCAGGTGACATAAAAGCAATTTATTTTCCTACTGCAGTTTGGTCAGGAATCAGAAGATTTCTATTTTCTGACAGAGCATTTGAAGTGACTATAGATTTCAGTTGCCACACCTAGCATATTTTTAATGGGGCAGTTAAAAGGAAAATTTAAATGAACAGGCTCAAGCCAGCATGGGAAGAAAACAGGTCTATTGACCATGTTTTACTGCACATAAAAAGGGAATTCTTGAACAGTATCATAAAGCTACAGCAGCACTGTGCATAGGAAAAGTCTCAGTTGTCATGTCCTACTTGCTACAGACATAGAAATGATGGACAAGAAATATGGGGTTGTTAAAATACCGGTGATTCACAAGGACTGTATAGTTTTTATTCCCAATTCCCCAAAATCAGGGTAACTGCTGACTTTGTGGGGCTGAAAGACTGGATCTGGGTGTGAAAATTTGTCCCTTTCCACTGTTGCAAGTACATATAGAACAGAGTGCTGGGAGCACAACAGAATAGGTTAGGGTAAGAGAAAGCTGATTAGGGGAAAAGAGGTCCTCAAAAAAATCTTGTCTTGAAAAGCAGCAAACCATGGCCACTGGGAGCTGCAGGGGGGCTGTGTCTGTGGATGGTCAACACCAGCAAAATGTCTTGTGGCCTGCAATCAGATTACCCTGATGAGCCGCATGCAGCCTGCAAGCTGTCTACCACTGATCTAGGATATTGGTATGCCACAACAGGGACAATGGTGCAAGTTTGGAATAATTTGGTTCAGGCATTCTCAGATACTCTCCCCCCCCCCCCCCATAAGAAGAAAAATTTAATATTCCAGTTGCTCTAAAACTGACATGCATAGTGAGATTACCTTGAACAATGGTATTCCACAACTGAAACTGAGGTTGAGGGGAACTCCCATTGAGATGAATGGGTCATTTCACATCACCCAGAGCTATTATGTTAGACTATTCATCTCTTTGAAGCATCCTAATTCATCTGAGCACACCCCACTGAGGTGAATAGTCCATTCCACACATCAACAGTACTCCTGTACTGCAGAGCCCCTTCCTTTACACTAGCTCCCTGAATTAGATACAAAGTCTGGGGCTCCTCCAGCTGCCTCCAGCTGGTAGATGTGCTCCTCACAGCCCATCAGTTACCATCCTCCTTTCTTCCCATAGCCCTTCCAACCCTACTGGGGGCATGGTGGGGCCAGGAGGAGGGCAGAGCTGGTAGCTAAAGTGGCAGATCATTCCCCGCCCACAGGTGCCCTCCAATCATGCCCCCTCACTGACCCCTCTTCCTCAAGAAACAAGGGAAATTAACTGCCCAAAACCACGGTTAATGCAAGTCTTGCTTAGACTATAGCGCCTTTGCCAGTATAGCTGTGCCAGCTAGACTCACCCCTGCTTAGTACCCTCTTCAACTCCGGAAGTGTGTTTCAGATTCCTGCTGGCACTGCTAGTCTGACATGCCTTCTCTGATTTGTCAGATTGGGTTTATATCTGCTGGTGAACCACAGCGCCATTCATTAGACTGCTTCCTAGGCTGGTGAACCACCTGTGGTTCATTAATTTTATATCACTGTAACTGATTTCATTGGGGTTGCTCTTGATTTACACTGCTACAAGTGAAGAGAGAATCAGGCATAGGCACCAACTCCATGGGTGCACCACCACTCAAGCCCCTATGAGAAAAAAGTGGGGGTGGTCAATACCTACCAGCCACAGTTGTCCATCTGGGCCGCTGTTCGGCAGCTGGCATGGGACCTCAAGGAAGAGGGCGGAGTAGGGGCAGGAAGAGGTGGAGTGAGGGTGAGGCCTCAAGGAAGGGGGTGGAGTGGGCGGGGCCCTGGGGCGGAGTGGGGGTGGAGCACCCACGGGGAAAAATAAGTCAGTGCCTATGAAGGACCTGACTGATTTTGAGCTGTGGGACTCTGAATGAGGATGGGATTTTGATTGGAAGAAGCAGATATTGCAGGCTGGGCTGTGTGGACTAGAACTGTTGCTCTTCTCCCCAGCATGTATTACAAGTTGTGTGAAAATTAGTAGTATTGCCTCTAATGCCCTCTGTTATTGATAGTACTTCTATAGCTAGTGCTCCCATGTTGCAACAATGTAACTGAATATAAGTGACAGTCAAATAAAGCTGTTTTATATATAGTATCAGGGTGAAAGTAGCTTTATGAAAATATCCTTGGGGCAATTGTAGCTCAGCCTTTTTCGTAAACCAACACAAAACATCTGAGACATTTAGCTCCAGAGGACAATCCCCAGATGATGCATATGCCTTCAGTGTGTTCCAGTGTGCTTCAGAACAGCAAATAAATGAGAATTACTTTCCACATCATATGGATATCAAATGGTTAGATGCTCAAACAAAAGGGGCTCAACCATAAACAGACAGCATGAAGTACAGGAATCATGCTTAGATAATGGAATTACATTGTGGCATGAATACTGAGCATGGTAGGGGATTATTTTCATATTATTTCTCGAGGCTGTAGCCACTCCACTCCCTTCACTTTAACTATTAGTCATGGAACTAAAAGTGTGTAGAATGCTTGGAAAATGTGACCTATGTATGTCTAAACACACAAACATGTATGTCAAGTAACTGAATTTAATAGCTGAATTCAAATGTGTGGATATGCATATACATACACACTTCAGCCAATGGAAGAAAAGATTCAATCAGAGAGGTTATGGAAACATAAGATATTATGAAGAAGATAATATAGATTTAAGTAAAAGGAATAAATGTGAGAAAAACAAACAAATCAAAAACAAATCTGTGGAAGACTAGTCTTTTATTATACTCTCAGACATGGACACATCAATTCATTTTCAACTGTGCTTTTGTGATGTGTGTCTGAAAATCTTATCGGAAAGCACAAAAAGAGGTGTCATGAGTATGTAAAACAAAGTGGCAACCACTTCTTAATTAGGGCTGCAGCAAAGCATTAAAAGGCCAGGAGATGTGCAAATCACCCAAAAGCCCCCCCTACCCCATTGCTGCTTTGCCGCCCTACCCTTGCTCGATGATGTTAATGGCATGTGGTATGCAGGAGGTCAGCCTAGATGATCTGGTGGTCGCTTCTGACCTTAAACACTATGACTGAAGCTCTCTAACTGATCCTTCCCCCATTCTGATATTTTTCCAAACTCTCCTATCCATGATGGTTTTCTGTTCTGTATTATCTTCTCCTGTTGTTCCACTTAAGCTGTAAGCCCACCTGTTTTGGGAAAGGAATGTTTATATTTGTTCAGTGAGATGCCATGTACATCTATATTGCTAGAAAATGTTTTCACCCCTCAGCCAAAAGTACTACTACTAAGTAAGAATACTATTTGTAGGGGAAAGTCCTGCAGTCTCTAGGAAGGCATGGAGTAGATGACTGTTACATGATAGCAGGTTCTAGAACCCCACATAGGGATTCTAGACTACTTAGTAGAATTACTTTCATGTCACCTCAGGATATAGTGTGAAGCAATAGTTTAGTCAAGGGTAAATCCATGTAAACAGAGTTTACCCACTTTTCATTTGGCATTTACCCTGGTCTCATTTAAGGAATAAAGCATTTACTCATTCCTACCCTCCTGTGATTAAAAAAAAAAAAAAAAAAAAATCTTCGCTATCCCAAGGGTTAAAACCAAGGCATGTACAAAGGATAACAAACGACAGGGTGTCTATAGTGTTGCAATAACATGGCTGTAATTAGGCTGGAAGTACAAAGTGAAGCTGAGGCCCTTCAACCAACAAAGCTGTATGTTGTTATTGTTACATGATGCACAAGCTCTGGAGTGTGTTCTCCTGTTTATAAAATGGATATAATAAAAACAAACAAGTTTTGTATTTTTCAGTAAAACAAACAATTTTGTGTGTAGGGGTAGCCGTGTTAGTCTGGATCTGTAAAAGCAGCAAAGAGTCCTTGGAACCTTATAGACTAACAGACATATTGGAGCATGAGCTTTCATGGGTGAATACAAAATTAAATAAATGAATTAGACCTAATATAGTCTTCATGTATTTTTACAGTAAATTATATAATGCTCTAACTAATGAGCATTGCATACACATTGTAGCTTGTCTTGAATTAGAAATGGCTGATACTATTGATGAGACCACCCCTGTGACCCATTTCAAAACCTTTATAGAAAAACTCCACAATATTTACATCCAGTCACACAAAAATGAATGGGAGCTCAAGGAAGAATCAGCAGAGATAGGGTCTAATTCTACATATTGGACAAATCCTGCATGTATGTTGAGTGGTTAGTTGTTTTAGGACTGTAAGAACTGAATGAGTGTCATTTTGGGCCCTTTATAAGCAATTTGAAAATGCTTCTTCTGATGCACTAAGAAATGACAAGAAAAGGCAGACATATAGTGGCTTAACAGCACATTTAGCAAGTCCCAAATTCCTCTGTGCTGGTGCATGATGTGCTCTATGAGTTGGCTTATTTGCCTCAAGAGCTTCAGGATTGTTCTATGAACATTCTCTTTTTCTAAGAATTCATAAAGGACAGAAAAAAAGCACTTCAGCATTGATTAGTCTCAGGAAAACAAATGGGACAGCGATGGCAGAATGGGAGGGCTGAGGTATGGAGAGAGAGCAAAAGAAACAACCCTGTATTTGGAAATGACAGCAGTGTGACAAATGGGTTCCACTCTGATTTAGTAAAGAGAGGGGCTCATTAGAGCATCTGAGAGCCCATTATGGTACATCTCTGAGAGTCCATTATTGCATCTGATCCCTGGCAAGGCTAGGAGAAAATTGCATAGAAAAATTGTAAAAAATTGTGAGGCATTCTGTTATTTTCTGGGAACACTGCCAATCTTTGCAGAAGGCAGTGGTGCCTCAAATATGGTGTAACTGGTTTGCCAACTGATTTTGATTCTGAACTACTGTCTGACTGCATGGCCAATATGAATCTGCAAAATGTATTTCCATATGCCGTTGAGATTTTTCTCCCAAATCTGTGTTTAAATTCTACATTCCCTCAATGAAGGCATAAAATGTGGGACTCTGCATTTGAAATTTGAAAAGGAACTAAAGGTAGTTAGATGCCATGGTGATGCATGCTTTAGATGAACATAAATAGACAGTCTATTCTGAAGAAGTTAAAAGAAAGTTTTATCTACCACCTGGATGGAGGTAAAACAACATATTGTAGTTGCTGCTGGGGATGGGAAACTGAGAAATCAAAGCATAAAATAAGGAAGGCCAGGAAAAAATGCCATCTTCTCTTTCCAGTCAGGTCAGTGTGGCAAAATAAATTCAGCATAAGGCATGGATAAGAGGAAATCCTGTTAAGAGCAAACAAAGTTAATCTACTTTATACTACTAGGTCTGTCTTGCTCCAGCAGCTACAGAGATAATAGTTTCTAAATCTACCCTATTCACCAGGCTGGTTGGCCAGAATCTGGTCATACAGCCCCTAGTCCCTGCTCCCAGTGGCCCGGAGGACTAGCTTTAAATACCATATGATTGTCTGATTTACATCTCTGAGCAACATAACTTGTATCGATTTAAGCTGTAGTATAGCCATAACCTAAGTTGATCTATTTCAGGGCTTTCTATAATGCTCATCAGTGTACTATCCAAGAGCCCCCCAGGTAAACTAAATATACACGGTAAGATCCTTTTGTAAAGCCTCTGCTTATCTTCCTGCCTTAGTTATGGAAGTTCTGCTCTATGGTGGATGGATAAGATGGAATGAGGGTATATTTACTACAGGACAGCAATGGAGGAATGGGAGGGCTGAGATACCTGGAAAGATGGCAAAAGGGAGAGGGAGTTTTGTTTTGTTTTTAAATGAAATCATGTAACTAACAAGACAAAATTTAAATCACTCCAGAGTTTTGCATTATATTGTATCCCTTTGCCACATATCCGTTGCATGTCTTGATTTTTAAGGGTACTTTAGCACTACCCCACTCAGCACCATATGACCAAATTCCCTAAAACTGGGCAGCCACCTACCAGAATTTTTGGAACTGGGGGAGGTGACAAATAGCTGCCTATCTAACATTTCACTGCATGGGACCAGGGAAATCCCTATATATGGAAGGTTCAGATACCTGGGATGAGCACTGTGTCACCTACGTAGACATTAGACCCAAGCAAGGCTTAAAGAGTCTTTCATGTTTTCTGTGCAGTCTATTAGGTCCACGAGGCACCACTTCAGCCCTTGCACTAGCTGAATCATCAGACTGCTCCGCTTGCTGATCTGAAGGATCCTCAGTGGTTTTCTCAGTGGTTTGTCCTATAGCTGTCAATGCAGTATCTGCCTCCTTATCCCGCTCTTTTTCAGGAAGATGTTGCAGATGTCTCCTGTTGCTCCAAAAAGTACGCCCTGCAGGAATCTGTACTTCATAAGACCGTGGAGAAATCTCATGAGTCACTCCTGCCCTTCGTGCCCAGCAAGTAGCATCATGAATCCACACAGCATCCATGAGCTTCAAAGGCTCTAAAACACTGAACCCATAACACACATTTATTTTTTGTTTGCACTTATGTAGCTTATACATATCTAACTCACTATGGCCATTAGGGATTACTACTAAATTAGGGAGCCTTGTTCTCAACTTCCTGCCAAACAGTATTTCTGCAGAAGACAGTCCATGGTTCATTGGTGCTGCTCTATAATTCAGTATAGCTAAATATGGATCTGTACCTGGGTCAGTGGCCTTTTTCAAACGTTGCTTAACAGTTTTCACAACATTTTCTAGAAGCTCGTTGGATTGAGGATAACTGGGAATTGAAGTTACATGCTTAAACCATACTCTCTAGCAATTTTTTTAAAATTCATATCCATCAAACTGCAGATCATTATCAGACATGATAACTTAAGGGATTCCATGCCTGGAAAAAACATGGATTTCATGCACATTATAACATGTTTTGATGTGGTATTTTCTAATAAAACCACCTGTGGATAATGAGGTTAATACCTCAAAATCAAAACATAGTCTTTACCGGCATATGCAAATAAATCCACACCAAATTCAGACCATGGTCTTAACGATTCATTGTTTATCAACATAGGCTCTTTTTTTGTTTAGGTTGGTATTTTCGATATGTTTCTTGCATTTTAACAGTTTTCTCTATCTCATTGTTCTTTGTGGCCAATGCAGTATCTCTCTGGCTCTGTGTTTACATTTCTCCATGTCCAAGAATCCTTCATGTATTCTTGTGAGCAAGTCAACTTGTAACATCTGAGGCACTTCTATTTCCTCTCAACAATATGCCATCTATAACAGAGGGTTCTGCTTTGACCGGGAAATATGGATGTGGTATGTAATATCCTGGCCACCCTGTGGTAATAGCCTTTATTACCCTCTATAAAGTCTCATGATCTGTAGCCTCAGCAAATTCATTCCTCTTCCTTTCTGAGACAGGACAATTCTTTTCTAGCAGATTGACACATAGTGTTCCTGACTCCACCTCAGTTTCTACCACAGTTTTATCAAATGCTGTGGACAATGAGTCCACTACCACTTACTCTTTTCCTGGTTTATAAACTATTATTAAATCATACAACTGGATTGAAAAAACTGTCATGTTCTGGGTGGAGCGTCAGCTAGCTCCTTTTTCGCAATTGTGTCAGAGGCTTATGGTCTATTTCTGCAACAATTGGTCTTCTATAAATGAACACGTGGATTTTTTTACAGCCATGCACCAGAGCTAAAGCTTCCTTTTCAATTTGGGATAGTGGCATTCTGTTTTTGTAAGAACCTTGGATGCATATACCACTGGTCTCCAATGGTCATATTTTTGTAGCAATGCACAAAAGTGCACAAGGTTGTTGGGATTGTCCAGCTAAATTCGGTATAAATATCCCCAAAAAATTAACCATTCCTATGAACCTTGGTACCCCTCCTTAACTTCTGGGTGTGGCATATTTGTTATGGCTTGTGATCTGCTAGGATCTTGTGCAGTTAACCTTTCTCCTAAATTGGTAATTTCTCTTAGCACAAATTTACATTTTTGTTTAATTAGCTTTAGGCTTACTACTCTAGCCCTGTCCAATGCTGCCTTTTACCTGTAATTATGTTCCTCTACGGTGGTGCCCCAGATAAGAATATCTATATACACATTTGTGTCCTCAATTCCCTCAATTATTTACGGCACATTCTCTTCTGGAGTAGATTTTAGATCAAATGGTAATATGAGAAAGCAGTATCTTCCACACGGTATAATAAAAGTACATAATTTGGAGCTCCTTTCATTTAAGGGAATCTGCCAGAATCCAGATGATGCATCTCATGTAGTAAAATACTTTGGACTCCAAAAATGTCTTCCATGGAAGATAATTGAAAGTGTTTCTTTCTGATATATTTGTTAAGCTCTTTAGGATCTAGGCATAATCTCAGTGTTCCTTCATTTTTTCTACTATTATTAATGAGGGCACTCATTCTGTAGGCTCTTCTACTCTTCTAATAATGTCTTTTGTTACAAAATGATCCAGTTCTTCTTTGAGGTTTTTTCTTATTCATACAGAAATATTTCTAGGGTCATGTATGATAGGCTAATTTGGCTGTAAGTTCAATTTTATGTTCAGTTGCTAATTTTCCTATGCCCTCAAAAGCATCCTGATACTGTTCCTCTATGCCTGTGTCCCTTATCTCCTCTACCATGTGCATTCTTTGGATCAGCCCAAGGGGTTGGCATGTTTTTAAACCTAATATAGATGCTTTATTCCCTTTAACGATCACAAAGTTTATCAATTCTATTTGATCTTTTACCTTCACTTCTTGTAAACACATACCTCTAGTACGAATGAGTTCTCCATTATAAGCTTTCAGCTTAACCTGTTTGCTCACCATGTTCCCCCTTTTTTTTGGCTTTAACTTTTTAACACTAACATCTGAAAAAACATTTATCTATGCCATTAGACTCTAGGGAAATTGTCCATTCAGTTGTTCCTTTCTCTTCAGATACAGCTCCTAGACAGAACGCTGCTTCTGTGTTGCTGTCTGTGCTCTCTTCCTGGATTACTGTAGTAGCATGCATGCTTTGCTTCCTCTTTTGCAGTTGTTAATCCTGGGTTGCAGACTTTGGCAAAATGATTGTATTTCTTATAAATATTGCAGCACTTACCAAAGCTGGACATCGCTGAGGTCTGTGTTTGTGTCCATATCTTGTGCAACCTTGACGCTGTCCCTTGCGCTTTGCTTTTTCCATTCTTCTCTCTGTTTTTTGTTCTGTACGGACATACTCCTTGCCAGTTTTCTTTTCTCTCACTACTCTATCCAGACTGGCAGTGTCCTGTTTTTCTTCCATTACTTTTATTCTGTTCAGTGTGATTTCTGCTGCCTGAAACAGTCTTACTGCTTTATCCAAAGTGAGATCCATATCTTCCAATAGTCTTTTTTGTAGCTTTGGGTCTCTGATTCCAATTACAATTTGATCCCATATAATGGAGTCTGTTAACTGTTCACAGTTGACTGGCTCATTAGCTTCAGCTCTGTTAGGTATTTTTAAAGGACTCTCATTCCTTTTGTTCTCTAAGGTGAAACTTATACCTTTCAAATGTTTCACTCTTTTCAGATAGTCAATACTCTTCAAATTTCTGCAAAACTGTGTCATCCCTTGCTCCCTCTGCCTGACTTAGCTGTATGCTATTAAAGACATCCACTGCCTCAAGTCCTGAAATGTTTTAATAGGATTGCTATTTTCTGATGGTCATCTTTCTCACCACAGCTGGCTGCTTGCATCTACAACACTCTTTTTGAATCTTTTCCAGGAGTCTGTTGCATTACTTGAGAGTTTCAACTCCTTGGGGGCTTTCAATTGCTCCATTTCCAAGATGACTCGTTTACTCCTCACAGTCATCCTTTTTCTGTCCTAACTTCTACCACACTCCAGTACTATGAATTGTCTTATGGATTCATAAGAAGGAGGCACAGTCTGAACTCTTGGAAGTTAGGCTTTATTAGAACCAAAACAGAGTTATGTAAGACAAAGCAGAGTCATGTGCTCCTAGCTGTGTATCTGGTGAAGTTGCCACTAGACTGCTCCCAACAGTTCTTAAATCTCCACTCTTAAAGGCACAGTACATACTCCTAACTTCAAGTCAGTCAAACAAATACCAGCAGAGACTTGAGAACTGCAATGGGAAGAAAGAGGGGTCCTTCATCCGCAGCCATTTGCCATGCTCCATGTACACTCTGGGGTTTTATTTAGTTAGTTGGAGAGATGTTTTGTTTTTTTTCTGATAAAGTAATTGTGTTACCACATGCTTCACAAATTGCCATGTAATTGCTTAGTGGGGAAGAAATACTCTGAAGACTGACCAGGGTCGTAGTTTAAGTTTTTAGAAGATGCAACTGCAAATAGTTTTCCACCTAAGATCTCAAGCTAACCATTTATTTTGGGAGGGGCCCCTAGCTCTAACTTAAGCAACTGTTGTTGACCAGACTGCTTTTACCTTCATTTTTTCCATGTTGTGGTGGGTTGGGTTGAATTGTAATTGCTGCCTTTCATTTAGAATAAATGTAAAGAAGCCATTATAACCAGGTAACTGAAACAATAGCAATAGCACCCAAAACACAAGCCCTTGGAAAAGCTCAAGTAGAAGCTGAACCATATGGCCCACGGGGCTAGGGCTTTCGCTAATGGAATTGTTTTTGTGGCAAGAGAGAAGGGGTGGAGAGACACAGAAGCAGCCAGGCCCAGAAAGCCAAGATAACAGCAACACAAGCATTGATAATATGGCCCTGAGAGAGAAATCTTTTTGGGCTCAAAGTGCTGGCTGAAAAGGCAGGTTTAGAACTGTGAGCAAAGGAACAGTTTGATGTTCCTGCTGTTTGATTCTTATTGTATTCAGAGGAGCAGGGACTTTATTATAATCTTTGTATATAGATAAGATTGTGTGAGGTCCCTGGAACAGATGTTTTATAAATAGATTCATATTGTTTGTATTTAGTAATAATTTGAATATTTGTTTATTATTGTATATATCTTGTTACTGGTGATATAAATTATATAACGAGAGAAATGGGAGCTGCCCTTTACGGCTAGGTTGAGGGTTCAGTGTGTGAGTTACTGCACTAGCTAGATTGTGCAGAGTGTGTGCTGCTACTGCAAGAGGAGGCTGGCCTGTAGCTGTGCACTGAAGAGGTCTCTGTCTGCAAGAAGCTCCTAAAGCAAAAAGTTAGAATGCCCAGAATAAACCATGTTCTCTTTGAAAAACTGTATCTTGTCATTAAGAGTGTAACAATTGCATCAAAGAAAATATCTGGTTCCATCATCAATTTCTCCTCCTAGTGGAGGCAAATTTAGCTATCTGCTTGGGTCAAAAAGAGGGACCCCAATATAATTAAAACCTTAATTATGACCTCACACTTCCTCCACAAAAACCTAAATACTGTACACTTATCTGTGCACGTGTCAACATTGAATATTGATAGTGCTGCTAAGTTTGTAATATAGGTTTTGTGTTATACTATGCAGAAGATTAATGTGTCATGCATAAGGAGACTTCCTAATCTGTTGGAGGCAAAAGGAAATTCCTTGTGGAGATGCAGATTCAATCACTGTCAGGGTAAATGTGCTGTGCAGGCATTAGGATACAGTTAAGAGGGGTTCATAATTTGGAATTTCTTTGTTTTTAAGGGTTCGAGTTGAGGTCTGAAAATCACATTTAACTAATACATGTTTTGTTTCTGGAATTATAAGATAAAAACTAAGTAGACTCTCTAACTGACCAGTGTCCTTTACATAAGTATTAAGGTCAGTCACTGATAGAAGTGAGTGTAGAACTCTGAAGTTTCTGGCTTCCAGTTTTGTGTTCTCAATCTTGTAAGGAGCCCATTCATCCTCTGCAAGGGATGGATACACATACTTTTCCAATGTAAACAGGCTTTTACTTCAAATAGATGTGCGAGTGTGGGGAGTTTTTAGCACAATTAGCTTTTTGATGATTCAAGATTTTTCTCCATTTTTTTGAGCAGCACCAGCTATTTCTGTCTGTGAAATCAGAACACTGTTCCAAAATAATTAGCAAGTAATCTATCAAGTGTTCATATGCCAAACAAAGTCTAGAACGTAAAAGCTATTTTCCAATCTGTTTTCTGGACATCATGAATGAGGGTTCCTTTTTAGGTGGTGGGACTGCATATTTCTCCCCTCCAAGGCAAGTCTGCATGAAGCTTTCATTCCCCATGTGGTAAATTAGCTTTACATTGTGTAGTCCTTCCTAGTGGTACTTCTCTGAAGTAGCACAATTACAGCCCAGTGAAATTAATTGAGACTGCATGAATGTTACTCTGTAGGCTACAGTAATGGAGAACAGATAATTCCATAGTATGTGTAGAAAAGGAGGGAGAGATTTCAGCATAGTTGGTTCTTTGCTGAGTTTGGGTTAGTTAGGAAAGCATTGGGTAAAAGAACTACTAGAGCCTCCCCTGGAATAGTGCTTGGGGTGTGCTATAGACCACCGGGATCTAGCCTGGATATGGACAGAGAACTCTAACGTTTTTAGGGAAGTAAATACTAATAGGAACTGTGTAATTATGGGAGACTTTAACTTCCCGGATATAGATTGGGGAACAAATGCTAGTAACAATAATAGGGCTCAGATTTTCCTAGACGTGATAGCTGATGAATTCCTTCATCAAGTAGTTGCTGAACCGATGAGGGGGGATGCCATTTTAGATTTGGTTTTGGTGAGTAGTGAGGACCTCATTGAGGAAATGGTTATAGGGGACAACCTTGGCTCGAGTGATCATGAGCTAATTCAGTTTAAACTAAATGGAAAGATTAACAGAATTAAATCAGAGACTAAGGTTTACGATTTCAAAAGGGCTAACTTTAATAAATTAAGGGGACTAGTTAGGGAAGTGGATTGGACTAACATATTTAGGGATCTAAAGGCGGAAGGCGCCTGGGATTATTTCAAATTGAAGTTGCAGGAGCTGTTGGAGGCCTGTATCCCGAGAAAGGGAAAACGGCAGGAGATTTAGACCGAGCTGGATGAGCAAGCATCTCAGAGGGGTCATTAAAAAAAAATAGAAAGCGTACAGGGAGTGGAAGATGGGAGGGATCAGCAAGGAAACCTACCTTATTGAGGTCAGAGCATGTAGAGATGGAGTGAGAAAAGTCAAAAGCCGTGTAGAGTTGGACCTTGCAAGGGGAATTAAAACCAATAGTAAGAGCTTTTATAGCCATATAAATAGGAAGAAAACAAAGAAAGAAGAAGTGGGACCGCTTAAGACTGTAGATGGAGTGGAGATTAAGGATAATCTAGGCATGGCACAATATCTAACTGAATATTTTGCATCGGTATTTAATGAGGCTAATGAAAGGCTGAGGAATAGTGGAAGCGAGACGGATGGGAATAAAGGAGTGGGGATTGACATTACCGTATCCGAGGTAGAAGCCAAACTCGAACAGCTTAACGGGACTAAATCGGGTGGACCGGATGATCTTCATCCGAGAATATTAAAGGAACTGGCGCGGGAAATTGCAAGCCCGTTAGCGATAATTTTTAATGAATCTGTAAACTCGGGGGTGGTACCATTTGACTGGAGAATAGCTAATGTGGTTCCTATTTTCAAGAAGGGGGAAAAAAGTGACCCAGGTAACTACAGGCCTCTTAGTTTAACATCTGTAATATGCAAGGTCTTGGAAAAAATTTTGAAGGAGAAAGTAGTTAAGGACCTTGAGGTCAATGCCAATTGGGACAAATTACAACACGGTTTTACGAAAGGTAGATCATGCCAAACCAACCTGATCTCCTTCTTTGAGAAAGTAACAGATTATTTAGATAAAGGAAATGCGGTGGATCTAATATACCTCGATTTCAGTAAAGCGTTTGATACATTACCGCATGAGGAATTATTGATTAAATTGGAAAAAATGGGGATCGATATGAAAATCCAGAGGTGGATAAAGAACTGGTTAAAAGGGAGACTGCAGCGGGTCGTACTAAAAGGTCAACTGTCAGGTTGGAGGGAGGTTACCAGTGGAGTTCCTCAAGGTTCGGTTTTGGGTCTGATTTTATTTAATCTATTCATTACTGACCTCGGAACCAAATGTAGGAGTGGGCTGATAAAGTTTGTGGATGACACAAAGTTGGGAGGTATTGCCAATTCGGAGAAGGATTGGGATATCCTGCAGGGAGATTTGGATGACCTTGTAAACTGGAGTAATAGTAATAGGATGAAATTTAATAGTGAGAAGTGTAAGGTTATGCATTTAGGGATAAATAACAAGAATTTTAGTTATAAGCTGGGGACGCATCAGTTGGAAGTAACGGAAGAGGAGAAGGACCTCGGAGTCCTGGTTGATTGCAGGATGACTATGAGTCGGCAGTGTGACGTGGCCGTGAAGAAAGATAATGCGGTCTTGGGATGCATTAGGCGAGGTATTTCTAGTAGGGATAAGGAGGTGCTGGTTCTGTTATACAAGGCACTGGTGAGACCTCATTTGGAGTAGTGTGTGCAGTTCTGGTCTCCCATGTTTAAAAAGGATGAAATCAAACTGGAACGGGTACAGAGAAGGGCCACTAGGATGATCCAAGGAATGGAAAATCTGTCGTATGAAAGGAGACTCGAGGAGCTTGGTTTGTTTACCTTAACCAAAAGAAGGCTGAGGGGGGATATGATTGCTCTCTTTAAATATATCAGAGGGATAAATACCAGGGAGGGAGAGGAATTATTTAAGCTCAGTACTAATGTGGACACGAGAACGAATGGATATAAACTGGCCGTCGGGAAGTTTAGGCTTGAAATTAGACGAAGGTTTCTAACCATCAGAGGGGTGAAATTTTGGAACAGCCTTCCGAGGGAAACAGTGGGGGCAAAAGACCTCTCTGGCTTTAAGATTAAGCTTGATAAGTTTATAGAGGGGATGGTTTGATGGGATAAATTGATTTTAGTCAATAGGTCAATAACGTGCCATCGTTGGTAATTAGTAACAATGGTCAATGATGGGATATTAAAAGTTACTACAGAGAACTTTTTCCAGAGGGTCTGGCTAGAGAATCTTGTCCGCATGCTCGGGGTTCAGCTGATTGCCATATTTGGGGTCGGGAAGGAATTTTCCTCCAGGGTAGATTGGCAGAGGCCCTGGAGGTTTTTCGCCTTCCTCCGCAGCATGGGGCAGGGGTCGTTTGCTGGAGGATTCTCAGCGATTTGAAGTCTTTAAATCATGATTTGGGGACTTCAACAGCTGAGTCAAGGGAGAGAATTCTTCCAGGAGTGGGTGGGTCAGCTTTTGTGGCCCGCATCATGCGGAAGGTCAGACTGGATGATCATGGTGGTCCCTTCTGACCTTAGAGTCTATGAGTCATTCGTGCAGTATAAGCGTAGCTCAGTTTCAATTTCCAAAACCAAAGTAGAATGCCAACAGATGCCGTATTTAAGTGCAAATGTGAACACCAATTAGCACAAAGAAAATGCAAGAATTAAAGGCAGATGCACCCATTTTTCGCAGAAATCACTGTCAGATACTACATAATTAAATACCCATAAAATGTTATTTTTCCTGTTTGTTAAATCAGTGTTCAAGCAGAGGAGAAAATGGTTTACTATTTCTTATTACAGGCTTCCTTGCTACTAGGGTGTTACTAATGACATCACTTTATACCACCAGGACCTCCAGCAAGCAGGAGGCTCATGAATTAATCAAAGGATTTAATTTTCAATAGAACTGCCAGTGAATACATAATGAAAGCTTACCAACATGTGAACTTTCAGAACATGGTACTAAACAAACTTGTCATGCTCTTTTTAATGATTCACAGAGTTAATAAACAAATAACCTGCTCCTCATACTATAGACCAAAGAGCTAGCTGTTGTCAGATGCTACCGGTGTGGTGCTCTGCTCTATTCAATGTTGATATCAGTCGGCTGCGTGTGTGTGTTCCCTCTGTGTTCTGCTAGTACATATGTGCTCCCTGGCAATGGACCAGCTCAGTCAGTGGCAGGACTTTCCATTGCCCCCTAGGCCTCTGATACCAAGGGTTTATGTCTCCGGCCCTCATCTTACTACACTAGGGAAAGCAGTTGTCTGGAGCTGGTGCCTGGCTGAGTTTTGTGTGACTTTTTCATTTTGTTGCTATGCTTTTCTCTTCTCTTTTACAAAAAAGATAGTTTGAAACTAAGTAACTACATTATTCCCCCATTTTGTTAACCAAAACAAAAGTTTACTGCCAATGAAAGGAATGTGTGTATCTACAAAACAAGAATGTGCAAAAGCACCCATCTTGAAGTCACCACCATCTGTGGAAGAAATCAGAATTGTTTAGCGATTTGTCTCTAGACCCTATACTACTAACAGCTGATAGAGATTCCACTCATGTAGGCTCAGGTGGAAAGTGTCATGCTTTTGCACCAGATATGGACTGGGTACAGAACTTGCTTATACACACCAGATGTGTTCATCATAAGATCCTTTAATGCTCAACCAGCTGAGGTTTGTTTAAGTAAGGTATGTTACACCTAGTGCCACCAGTGGCTGAACAGTATAATACCATTTGGCATTCCTTTACAGAAGGAACTTGTGCCTTTGGAGCAGGAAAATTTGAGGGTTTTCCCACTGTTGCTATGGAGTTCCAGGTCGCCATGGTGTGTAGAACAGTGACAACTTTGAAGTTGTTTCTATCGTTCATTTAGTTATGTCCTTAATGGCACAGAGTGAAATATTATAGTGTATTTGTGTACTCAAACTGAGACAGCAAGACATGATCCTGCACCATGTAACTCAATATACACTTAACAAAATAACACTTTTAAACAATTCATTTTATATAGGATCGGTGAGGGGACAATTTTTTATGGAGTCAAGTTCTAGTCTTCTGTTACATATGTATATATATGTGAACATATCCCTTTAAAACCATAAGCCTTTTGTTTTAAAATGTAATTAATTTTAAGCATTCCATGAATATGAAATCTAGACATACAAAATTAAAAACTAATATTCAATATTGGAAATTGATATGTGAATACAAAAATAAGACATTTATTCCAGGCAGTGCTACATTGAGCATTTGCTGTCTCCTACCCTGCAGATTGCACCCAGAAATGAACACCCACATATACATTATTATTTCATAAAATGTAAAAAAGAGCCATATTTCTAGCTTCCCACATGTACTGTGCCCCTTGCTCCCACAGTTTGTCAATCAACAGAAAGACTGGAACAAATGCATTTCTTTAAATCATAAAAACTGACAAAGCTAATAACAAGATAACTATTGTACCAGGTGAACGTATATCCACCTTCAGAACTGATCGAGTGATTAAAGTGAAGGAAGGAAGACCTTTAAAATAAAAAAACTGCTTTACCATATCAACAGTGTGCTCCTCTTTCATCTTGTTTTCGGACGAGCTTCTTATTCAGTAGGAACTGTGTATCACATTTTAAAGTTGATCCTTATTTCTATGTAATGCCTGGTTGATCTGTGTGCCTACATCTGCAATTGTACTATATATGTCTGGGTACTTCCTGACTGATCAACTCATCCATCCACATCTAAAACTGCTCTCAAATACACAGTTGTTGCAATACATGTATATTGGCTTTGCACTCACCCGCTTTGCACTCACCCAAAGTCACTTATTATTTTGAACAGGTGAGTAACATGGCACTACTTTTATCCCATCAACATCAAACAGTAGCAGTATCTGTGTTGGTAAATTTTCCTGACAATTTGCATGTCTGATTTATATCATCTATATCTGGGTCTGCTTCCCATACTGTACTAGTTGTATTCAAGAATAATATAGGGCCAAATCCAATTTTCTATTCTTATGTCTTGCTGTGATAAAACCCATATTTTAGTGGTGATTTTGCCAGAGTAAGGGCTGATTAAGGGCTGCAGTAATTGCCTCAATTTCATTATACCTATTTGGAAAGAACTGAAGTAGAGAGAAAGAGAAGTGGAATCTACCACACAGGATTGCCCCTACTAATGCATTATTAGCAAGTAAAATACTGTTTTCCTTGCATGTAGAAAAGTTCTGTTAATATGAACATTGGCTTATTTCTTGAGTTTGCATAATTTTCATTAAATTACAATTAAAGTATACATTAACAGCAGGGGCATGTGTGTGTCACAGGGTGCCCTTGGGTCCTTTAAAACTTGGAGCTATAGTTGTAAGTCATATACCTGTACCTACTCATGTAGAGTCATCAGAGGGGAGAAGCACAGTGCACAGGGTTGCTCACCCTTGTGTCCTCCACTGTGTGCTCCAGGGGTTAAAAACTGCCATTTCCCCTTTCTCTTTTGATTTTCTCAAGCAGAAAATGGTGATGGTCTTCACCTGCTTGTATCTCCTGGTCCTCCAGAGCTTAATGTTAAGCCCCTACCCCATGAGCCATCCCTGCTGACTCAGGCACACACCATCTGAACCAGCTTAATGACATTCAGCTGGTCTGCCTACAAACTGCACCTCAGGAACAGCTGTACATGCCTGTGCTTCATACTCTCCATTTTCTTGCCCTCATGTCCCACCCTCATACCAAGTGGGGGGACCAGTTGCAAATTTCTAAGGCAAAGCTCCCCTGTGGGCCAGCCTGCCTTTGACCTTGTTTCACAGCCTGCCAGGGGAATGGATTGATAACTTCTTCATGGAGCAGTGAACTGCAGGCTCCAGTCCAGTGGGTACTGCCCCTGTGCACCGACCCTTAGTCCTGGTCGCAGGACAGCAGGCTTTGGTGGGTCTGGCCCTAGACGCCAACCTCCGGCCCCGGTCATGCAACAGCAGGCGCAGATGCCATGTACCAGCCCTGACTGCTGATCCCCAGCCACGTGGCAGCGGGCACCAATCCTCAAGCCCTGCCCATGCAGCAGTGGGCGCCAACCCTGGGTGCTGATCTCTGGCAACCAGCCCCAGGTGCAGATCTCCGGTGCTGGCTGCGCGCTCTAGCGGGTGCAGACTCTGGGCACTGACCTTTGGCCCCAGTCATGTGACAGCAGGTGCAGGCCCCAGGTGCTGACCCCCGGCTGCATGGCAGCGGGCGCCGACCTTGGAATCCTGCAGGTGCTGGCCCAGGGAGCCAACCATCAGCCCCATCCACGTGGCGGTGACACCCTGCATCCATCATCCCTGGTGCCTCACCTCCCCACCCCTCCATCCAGGTCGCAATTTGCCATGACTTGCTGTGAAAAGTGATATTTAAAAAGATACAAATATCACTTTCCAGGCTCCCCACCCACCGCCCCAATACCCATGGGCCCTGCTGCCTCCCCCACATTGTCCCAAGCTCCCTTCCATGGCCTCGCACGCCAGGCCTGCCCCACTCCTTGCCTCTTGTCCATGGCGCTCCCCCCACCACAGCACTATGGGCGGTTGTCCATATCGCCCACCCATAAGGCCTTGTTCGGTACTGGTTAAATCCACACCGCTCTGCTCCCTCAAATATAGAAGTCAAAATACTCCTATGCACCAGAGCATCCCAACAATCACTGAGATATAAAGTTTTAAAGTTGCCTTGTAAACGCCATAAATCATAATGCAGATTTGTTCTCTTCTAAATGTTACTAATGTACAGGCAGAGCTGTATTATGTAGATGTGGTTTCCTTTCAAATCACAAAACATATATACACTGTGTTTACATTTCCCACTACTGTAGCTCTGTAAGCAGCTATTGGTCAACCTCATTGGTAGGCTGAGATTGTTTGTGGCAAAAGAGTTAAAGACATGAACGGATATCAGAAAGTATTTCAAAAAAAACAGTGCCAGATAGTGCCTCTGTATGTGATACAGAGATGGTCCCACAGGAGCCACATCCAGCTAAGAAAAGCAGAACCTGGAAGGAAGAAAAATGAACATTTCCAGACCAGTGGGAAATGCAGTTTCTTGTGTTTCTGAAGCCGTCTGATTCCATTTCCGAGCAAGTTGCAGTGTGCACTGTTTGTAAGAGAGGTTTCAGAGTAGCAGCCATGTTAGTCTGTATCCGCAAAAACAACAGGAGTACTTGTGGCTCCTTAGAGACTAACAAATTTATTTGAGCATAAGCTTTCGTTAGCTACAGCCCACTTCATCGGATGCATAGAACGGAACATATAGTGAGGAGATATATATACACGTACAGAGAACATGAAAAGGTGGGAGTTGTCTTACCAACTCTGAGAGGCCAATTAAGTAAGAGAAAAAAACTTTTGAAGTGATAATCAAGATAGCCCAGTATAGACAGTTTGATAAGAAGTGTGAGAATACTTACATGGGGAGATAGATTCAATGTTTGTAATGGCTCAGCCATTCTGAATCTCTATTCAAGCTTAAATTGATAGTGTCTAATTTACATATTCATTCAAGTTCAGCAGTTTCTCATTGGAGTCCTTTTTTTTAAGCTTTTCTGTTGCAAAATTGCCACCTTTAGGTCTGTTACTGAGTGGCCAGAGAGGCTGAAGTGTTCTCCTACAGGTTTTTTGATGTTATGATTCCTGATGTCAGATTTGTGTCCATTTATTCTTTATTCTATTCAGAGACTGTCCGGTTTGGCCAATGTACATTGCAATGCCCCTCTGCCAAGAAATTCATCAAATCAAAATGTATGCAATACCATGTCACTATAGCACTCATGCTGTGGTACTTGAAGAGAATTACCACAATTAGTTTCAGAGGTGCAAGCTATTACATGATGCAAAAACCGAGTTTGAAAGACAACAGCGGCAGCTCAAAGGTTTTTCTGAATAAAGCGAATCAGCTTTGAGTGGCTACTTTTAAAGTTGCACTACTTTTGGGGCAAGCAAGGAAACTATTCAGCGATGGAGAACTCCTGAAGAAAATTGTTCTGGCCATAGAATCAGAAGGTAAGCTTTTCAGAGAGATACAACTGAGCAATGACACATTACAGAGGACCAAAAGAGAACTGGAAAAGTCACAGCCAGGGCAGGCTCCAGGCACCAGCCGACCAAGCACGTGCTTGGGCGGCAGCTCGGAAGGGGCGGCCAATCTTGGGGTGGCGGGGGGCGCTCAGGG